>NC_045755.1:2907194-2912047 GCF_008692095.1 Etheostoma spectabile
AGGGTGAGGGGAAAAAAATGAAGTCAATTATACAACACCCTGCTATCTGCATGTAGCTCCCCTCCTCTCCTCTGTTACTACTACAGCTGGTGCTGGCTCCACATGCGGCGCTCCGCCGTCACCGGCTCCAGTCTGTAGGCATGTCGGCCAACGGCTCTGACGGGACGGCGGACAGGCCAGCAGGTAGGGGCTCAGGGACGGGGTGCTTGGGGACGACAACTGTATTAATTGCGCGTAACTGAGCTCGCTAATTGTATTATCAGTGTGTGTCCGTCGGGACGAATGTTTGTGTTACTTCTTTCCATTTAGGCTGAAAACAAAAACAAGAGGTAGGCTAATACTTCTAGAAAGTACTTCAGAACTTCTTTAGTCCCTAGTCATTCAACTTATAATGTTTCACGGCAGACAAGGTTGGGATGAGTAATGTTTTTGGTTCGGTTTTTGTTAATTCGTCTTAATGGTGATATTCTGTGGAGATGAGAAAAGAAGCGAGTTAGCTACTTTTATCAGTAGCGACTCGGACTGTAACGACACCAGCCGAACGCGTTTCTTTATATACATTCTATGGCTGCTAGCTGCAGCATCGGTGATGGAGCAGCCAGGGAGCCTGCCTGGCCTACTATAGGTTAGCAGAACCCAGAATACCGATTGGCAACCGGTGACGACGAACGGGTGTCGCAACGGTGGAAGCCAAGGGGAAAAGCGGAGGGTGGGGCTTTGGCTTTGTTCCATTTCGAGAGAGCAATAAACCTCATGGATGTAACCATGGCGACGATTTAATATATATTTTATTAAGCAATTCTCATGTACCACCATCGTTCCATCTGCCTAAATGTGCTCGCTAAACCTTCATTCACTAAACTGTTCTCGGGAGCTTAGTTTGTCACGTGGTTCCACGAGGTTCGTGCGTGTGTTCTGTCCTTTCACTGTCTACGGTTCTCTCTCGTGCTATGCTCTCGTGCAGCTCTTTCTAAACTGGGTCAGTAGATCAGTAGAGCAGCGCTGCCGTCACCGTGCAGCAGAGGGCGCTATTCTCCCCACCGCTTCGACAACAGACCAAGAAGGAAGACAGTAACTTTTTCTTGAAGCCAACTCACCGTCATTTTAGATAGGAAAGTATCTAAACTAACCTATATAGATCAACGGAGCTTTGACAACAAAAGCACCAGAGCATATGAATTACCAGCAATTTCACGAGGGTTTTAAGGTCCGGAACTTAGCGAATCATTATGAGGTGTATAAAATGTAAATGTTAAATGTGCTGTATTATATAGCGCTTTCAGTCTTACAAACTGCTCAAAGGCTTTTACATCTACAGGAAACATTCACCCATTCACACACATTCATACACTGTGGCCGGGGCTGCCGTACAAGGTGCCACCTGCTCATCAGATAACATTCACACACATTCACACTCCGATGCGCAGCACGGGGGCAACTCGGGTTCAGTGTCTTGCCCAAGGACACTTCGACAATGACTGCAGAGGCGGGGGATCGAACCACCAACCTTCCAATTGGCAGGCAACCGCTCTACCACTGAGCCACAGCCGCCCCTGTTTTTTTTTTTTTTTTTTTTTTTTTTTTTTTTTTTTTTCTTTTTTTTTTTTTTTTTCGGCGGCTAAGTACTAATGTATAAAAACAATTCTTCAGTTCCAGTCACACACTTGAGAACTATATTTAAATATTGAATGAATTATAGCTATTCATATCCACCGGATATACTTCTAAAATATAGTAGGCTCCAATAGTAGGCTACAAGTGCAGTAGGGTTACCATAAATTCATCATTAGTCCCCGCAACATTTATACACAATTGCAATAGGCTATTTCATGTAAACTATATGAAGTATTTTCTATATTACTTTTAATTTTCTTCAGTAGGACAGCAGTGCTAAATTTAAATTTACCCTTTGTATCATAAGAAAAACATAATTCCATTTCAGAGTGTATTTTTCATGTCCTGTTGCTCTCTATACTTAACTGTATTTTTTTCTGTCTCTATTGTACTGCATTAGGCTATTTCATGTAAACTCCATGAAGTATGTTCTATAACACTTTTAATTTTCTTCAGTAGGACAGCGGTCTCTACAAGCTTAGAACCCTGAAAAGCAAAACTTTTAATATGGTGGTGATATATATATATATATATGTGTGTGTGTGTGTGTGTGTGTGTGTGTGTGTGTGTAATACATACTATATTACAGGTGCTAAATTTAATGTTACCCTTCTTATCATAAGAAAAACATAATTCCCATTGTTTTGTCATGTCCTGTTACTTTCTATACTCATCTGTTTTTATTTCTGTTTCTATTGTACTGCAGCAATGGCCGAATTTCCCCACTGGTCTATCTAGTCCAAATGCTGTGGGCTTTTAAAGCTTAACCTTGCCATCATGTTTATGGAATGTTTTCCACGTAAAATCCTGCAAGTGAACTATTAACAAACAACATCTGCAGTTTATTTGTTTATTTATTTATTTAAAGCATGGAGAGGAACTTGAAGAAATAACTTTTGAAGGTTCATCCACATTACAATATCTTTGTGCTTGGCTTTTATTCTGTTTTTTTTTTCAACAATAATTTTAAGGCTATTTATTTATCCATATGGTTTTAGTGTTGAAATGTGGTTCCTCCTTTGAGCTGCTGGACATCTGAATTTCCCTGTGGGGATGAAGAAAGTATTCTATTCTATTCTATTCTATTCTACTCTATGGAGGTGCAGTCACCACAGAGCAAGCAAGTCACTGCTTACATCCAGAGGTACTGCATTAGTAGTCAGAACATGGAGCACTGACGGATGAATACAACTGCAAAGGGCGTCGATCCCGGCGCTGTTGATGGAGTTTAAAACAACATCGAGTGTTGAATGTCAACAAAAGAAAGGGCTCTTGTCTGCTTGAGATGGACAGTTTTGTAAAAAAGCTGTGTAAATACGGAGTATCCATCCTCACAAATGTTTTGTTGCAATTTTTTTGAATTGAAAACTAGTCCTACATTTGCACACGAGAAGTCAACCCTTAAACGCAGCTTGTATCCACATATTTGCTCTGGCTGTTCAGCACAAACTGTCTGCCCATTGCAATTCACGTGTGTGTGTTTTTTTTTTTCTGTTATGACTCGGCTCCGTGTTGGAGGACACACAGCAGCACTTGCTTGGCTTTTTGCTTGAGCAAAGCACTAAAATTAGCTGTCTGAATGAATATATCCAGTATGTTCTATTGTCTTAACATCCTAACAATGTGTAAAAAGCCAAGAAGAGATTGACAAATTGTTTTTGCTTTCCACTGTGATAGTTGTTAGGCACTTGTGGCTCTGTATGCCATTAATTGGCCATTTTACTGCCCTTGCTTTTTGTTGCTGTACTTATATCAGGCTTTTTACTGCCTGATTAGCTGGTCATGTACCGGTTTGTATTGTGCATCAAATTGAATTCACTGGTGTTCTATCTGACTTTTCCCTGGCTATACATCACGTTGAATTCAAATCAGGTCATCTACTTCCCACTAACAAATACCTTAAAGTTATTAAAGTGGGATGAAATGCACACTTGTTGGAAAATGTACAGTCGTAAAGAAATGCAAATAGGTCATATAGTGCGTACTGTTGGGCATACTGAGTTTTCTCCACTCCTGTGCATCTCCCCTGAGGTTGGTGGTCTATGTTTCTGTGTTTCAGTAATATGGTGGTGGTGGGGGTTCCTGACTAATAATGGAGCAGGAAAAACTGTGATGTTGGAGGCGGCGTGTTGTGCATCATCAGTGGTGAAGAGGTGTGATTGCCGGAAGGGAGCACTGGAAAGTGTTCACTCCCACGTTCCACTTTAGCGTCAGCGATGACCCACTAAACTTCACTCCACTGCTGATTGAGTTGTGGAAGTTACAGTTAACAACAGTCACGTTGAAAAACTTTCTTCATTTTGTTTGACTCCCCCCCCCCCCCCCCCCCCCCAAATAAATGCCACATTTAAAGTATATACTCCTAAGGGAGAAGTAGGTCAGTGTTACAGCATTATATAAGAGTTAGTAAGATGAAGGCCCAACCCATTTACTCTTGTGTGCCTTTAAAACTGACACACTGTGAACCTAGCTGGATGTTTGGCGCCACTGGCAACCTTCAGCCAGTGCTCTGAGAGAAACAGATGACAACAGAGTAGTGTGTGTTTGTGTGTGTGTGTGTGTGTGTGTGTGTGGGTGTGTGTGTGTGTGTGTGTGTGGGTGGTGTGTGTGTGTTGTGTGTGTGTGTGTGTGTGTGTGTGTGAGTGAGTAAGTGTGAATGGATCTTCCAGTTCCTGTACCAAAAGTTTTTTGGCAGGCAGGGGTAAGCTTTTATTGCTTTTAGGCAAACAAGCCTTTCAATAAAGAATTGCCACCCACTACTGCAAAACGTATGTGTCATTGTTTGCTCACAAAAAAAGTCTGCCTGTCTGCTTTTTGAGGACATAAATGGCTTAACATCTACAAATACATATCTACATTGCTGCGGTGTAGAACTTTTATGGAAGCAAAGAAACGTCATAATAACTAATAGTAGTATGGTCAATGCTAAGGTAATTGTCAATAGTAAAAAAACAAACACAGGTCTGTTGGACGATTCCAAAGAAGGCCTAAAGCAAAGAAATACAAACTTAGACTTGTAGACCTATTGTACTTAGACTTGGTTGCTTGTTATATATTAAAATAATAATAATATAACTTGCAAAGCCCATAGGTGCATTTTCAAACAGTTTCCCATGTTAGCGTTCTGTTATCCAATCCAGGTGCCGCCATGTTGATGAATATAATTATAATAATAATAAATAAGTAATACTGTTTATTGATCCCCAGTGGGGAAACTACAATTTACACTCTGTTTTGTT
>NC_045755.1:2912057-2916669 GCF_008692095.1 Etheostoma spectabile
AATCACTACACACAGGCCTGAAATACACACACAGGCTCAGGACCGATTCATTCACAAATGGAGAGATGTCAGATTGAGTGGGCTCCCTACAGACTGAGCTATCAATATTCATTTTATGTCTTTTCATTTACCTTTTTTCCGGCATTTTCACCTTTATTCGATAGATGACATGAGGGGTATTACATGCAACAAAGGACCCGGGCCGCGGCGGTAATGTGGCATGCGCTGTAACCACTTGGCCACCGAGGAGCTCCCACATCTGTAAGACTTGTAAGATTTGTAAGACCGGCGTTTAAAGAATTTGATGTCAGCCAATCAAAATTAAAATAAAAACTAAAAACTTCAAGGTATTTGATCTTACTTGCTTAGAACCAGAGTCCAGTGTTTTCCCTAGCTTTGTGGAAGACTTAGGTGCGAGTATTTGGCGGGGGGTTTAGGTGTCATTCCTCAAGAAAATGTGACGTTTTTCAAAAAAAAAAAAAAAGGTAATCCCCCATGGATTTTGTATCTCTTTGGCGTCTCTTTGTTGTCTGTTTGTGTCCCTTTGTGGTAGTTGTGGCATTTTTATTCCCATATCTGTGTCCAAAACGTTGGAAAAGCTAAAGCAGGTAATAACAACACTCCAAAAAGAAGTCCAGCTACAATCATTAGAGCTGAGAAAAGTGTTTTAATTACATTCATTAATTGGGTGCTGCCCAAAACGGCTTGGGGTGCTGCACCTAAACCTTATAATAGGTAGAATAACCAGAGGAGCCTGTTCAGTGGAAGGCTGCTTCTTCCCAAGTGTCGGACCAACAGACTCAAGGACTCCTTTGTCCCTCATGCCGTCAGACTATACAACTCCCCAGTTGGGGGGAGGAGGAGGAAATAGGGCAGAGAGGACAATACATACATTTACATACACACCTGGACTCACATAAATACCTGGACACTTTAACACTTGACGCAACATTGACACTTTTCACTGATAATTTATGGTAAATGTCTTCTTATAGCCAAAGTTTCTTATTGTTGTTATTATTATTATTATTATTATTATTATTATTATAACTATTTTTATTACTGTTGTTATTATTGTTATCCTTATATGGTCTTCTATTCTGGATTCTTGCTATATCTGATGCCGGAAATTTTTAATTTCCTTGTGAGAGTCATCCCAAAAGGATTAATAAAGAGAAGTCTAATGGAGTTTAATCAGCTTTGATCTTCTTGATTGATTATTTTTATTCGCTGCCATGCTTGAGATGAGCCACAACAAACCCAACACACCCTAGTGGCAGAGCAAGTCTTATTACTCTATTAATGGTGAATTATTAATAGGGCATCTGACAAGGCAGCATGACAGAGCTCTCAAGGGTTTTACGTTCTCATTTGCAGTCTTGTTTCCATATATCAGATCTCGCTGCAGAAGGGGAATGCCCGAAGCAAGCAGGCTCTTTGCCGCCAGCTGTCGAGTCGCTGAGGAAACGAAAGGGAGATGTGGAGGAGAGGTCAGGCACGCACGGACAGTAAGAGGAGTGCTATGTCATTTATATGAAAACATTGTACTGTACGATGCATATAATCTCATAGGGCTGGGCAATCATTCTATATGATCATTTATCGTGATGAAATCACATCGAGATATTGGGATTCTTTTGCTATGACGTCTAAATTGATAATAAGAAGCGCATACTAACTCAATTTTCTCTCATTTTGAGGGAATGTCATTTGAAGTATTGCAGATTAGTTTTAACATCACACTATTTTTGTGCGTGCATGGAAATAATTTCTATAATTTCACGTGAAACAGTTTACTACATTATTAGTGATTATTTATCTTAAATCTCATTGGAAAACTATTGTGTGAAACCAATTGTCAACCCGACAATATCAACAACCATGTATTTGGGCAAGACTATCTGGTTTTCTCCGTATTGCCCAGCCCTATATTCTCATTTTCTAGTAAAAGACACAAAATATGTCCATTCGATCTTACAGACAAAGTGTCGACTTTCAAATGGACGATGACCTCAGCAGGTACACAGACTTCTTGGCTTTGTTCACAGACTTTTTCATAGAAGAATACTGGCAAAGAATTTAATTTGTTGATCCCTTTATTTGCAGATCTGAAGGAGAGGATCAGCAAGTCAAAATGAAATGCTTCAGGTGAACAGTGGAGTAATCTGTGTCTTGTAAAGCCTTTTGTGGCTTTGATTGGTCTTATTAACTCCAAGTGATGGCCTCTACCCGAAACAAAATACAATAGATAGAGATGTCTTTCTGATTTCCTTCGGTCTGCGTCTGCAGGGAGCCTCACCGACAGATTGAGAAGCGGCGGAGGGATAAGATGAACACCCTCATTGACGAGCTGGCGGCCATGATCCCTGCCTGTCAGCCCATGGCGCGAAAACTCGACAAACTCACTGTGCTGCGGAAGGCTGTGCAACACCTGAAAGTCCTCAAAGGTAACTTTGAACCAGGGTGGAATGTAACTAAGTACATTTCCTCAAGTGCTCTTCTTAAGTACACATTTCAGGTACTTTTACTTCCATGAGTGTTTTCTTTTAATGCCACTTTCTACTTCCTCTACATTTCAGAGAGAAATCTCGTACTATTTACACCACTACAATAATCTGATGGCTTTAGATACTAGTTACCTTGCAAATGAATTAATTTGCACACAAAACACATGTAGTTTTTAAAATACAATGTTTTTTTATAAATCAAACTACCCAACAACATAGACCTACAAGTACACCTGAAATCATTAGCTCTTCTTGACAGAACTGTTTTGATGGTTTCTGTTTTCTAAAATGTGAGTGTTTTTCTGTATTGAGTGGTTTTAATTTTAATACTTTAAGTACATTTCCGTGATGATACATACATAATTTTACTTAAGTAACATTTTCATTGCCAGACTTACTTGTAACAGAGTACTTTTCAGTGTGGAATGATTACTTTTAGTTAAGTAAAGGATCTGGATACTTCTTCCACCACTGTCCATATCACATAATATACTACTTGCCCAGTCACTGGGATCATTTGCAACAACACATTTGAGTCAACATTTACCATTGTCTTCCCACATATCTCTCTCTTAATTTTGTCTTATTGGTATGCTGGTGAATTTCTACAAGGCAGAGAGACATGATTTGTGTAACAATAGGGTTACATCATTTTTATAGTGTGGTATTATTACTTGTACTTAATAAAAGGATCTAAATACTTCTTCCACCGCCGCCCTGAACCCACGTGGTAACTTAGAATGCCAGCAACTTCTGTTCCGTTCCATTTAAAAAAAGGTGTCTGCTGTGTTTCCAGCTGGGACAGGCAGCGCCTTTACAGACACCACCTCCAAGCCTTCAATCCTGTCTCAGGATGACCTCAAGCACCTGCTGCTCAGGGTAGGTACTCATGTAAGACCCCAACCAGTTCCTATTTCATTATTCTACCCATCCATCCATCAACGATTTTATCTTTTTCTACCAGGCTGTGGATGGTTTTCTGTTAGTTGTAAGTTGTGACCGGGCCAAAATCCTGTTCATCTCCGAGTCCGTCTCCAAGATCCTCAACCTTAACCGGGTGGGTATGGCACGTCTACACCACACACTTATTTTGTTGTACTCACGGTTCAGCTGCTTTGATGATCAACATTGAATGTATCTTTTTGCTTTTTTAAGGTTGTCACAATGACGAAAATAGCAAAGAATTACAAAGCCATAAAAGTGACAAAATGTAATAACATTTTACCAGAGTAGTCAACAATCTAACTGGAATATCAAATAACAGTGAGCTAAATAATTCAGTGTGAAAAGTGAAAAATAATTATGGTTTTATACTTAAACCATTTCTATTTTTATATGTTAAGTTCCCCTCCAAAACAAGTTATTAAAAAAACTCTAAAAAGGTGCTGGAAACACATTTATTCTTTCTCCCTCATTGAGAAACAATGGATCTGGCCTCGCCCACCGCTGCTGCTCGTGCCCATGCTATGTTGAGATCTTAACCGCTGAAAGAGCAGTGTGCGTCAAGATTGCTAGAAACAGTGGAGGGATGTAGCCATGATCTACATGTTTGAGTCTCACGCCGGTTTCAGACAGGAGGTGGCGGGATGTCCCACCCTATCAGGTGCAACAAGGCTAACAGGAGGCTCAGGAAGAAGTCAGTCAGTCTAAACACACCCACAAAGTCCTGGGAAGAGGTCTAAACAGACTAGTCTATAGCCACGATATTCCACTTCCGGGATTGTTCAGGGGACGATTGGTTTTGAAATTGCACTGCATTTTGTCAGTTTGGTCCCCAATTTAAAGGTCTTAACTTCCTCTACTCTGCTGGCTCTACTATATGATGGATTTGTGCTGGTGCCACATATTCCCCATATGGTGGATGAATCAGATCTTTTCAACTCAAGTCTGCAACACAAAATTGTGTTTCTGCAGATTTTATGAGCAATCAAAACACACAAGTTAAACTTCCTAATTAAGGCCAAATCTAGTATTTTTCTGCAGGGCAGTCGATCTCTGACCTTTATAAAAAGAAAGCATGAAAGCCTGATTATTGGGCTTGGCATCCAGAGTGACAACCCCACCTGCTCTACATTCTTGACCACATTTTCAGCTTTGACACTAGG
>NC_045755.1:2916679-2922712 GCF_008692095.1 Etheostoma spectabile
GGAATGGAGATTTGGAGGGGTGTAAAAGAAAAGCTTCTAAAGTAATCTGATACCCTGTCTGCAGGGCAGCATGTGTTATTTGGGGGATAACCAGTACTAAATGCATGCTGCCGCAATTCTCTTATAGCCCAGTTACATTGTAAGCTGATATCTTCCTATACAAGTTTTGATACAATGAGCTGCATTATCAGGGCACACAACACACAAATATACAAATAAAACAAAGTTTCATAAATGGATGTATGTCATATGGGTTCATAGTTGGAGCTGACTGGGCAGAGCTTGTTCGATTTCATCCATCCCAAAGACATCAACAAGGTGAAGGAACAGCTGTCGTCTTCGGAGTATCCTCGCCAATGCCTCATTGATGCGGCAAGTAAGTCTTTTGCCATGTTCGTTCAATCATTTATTAATTTATTCATTCAACCTTTATTTATACTCGAGATTATTGAGGGGCGACTCTCATTCACGATAACATTGTGTAAAATTACAAAGATAAAAACCAAACAACAATAAATATATCAGGATAATAAAGATGCAAAAGCAAGTACAAATATGTAAAGCAATTACAAGTAAAAGTTTGTAGGTTTAAAAACAGGGCCACGTTTAGCCCCTACACAGCGTAGCAACACTTTTTTTTTTTAACTGAACACACTGTTGTGTGCGCTGATTGGGTATCACCTGTGACACAGCCAATATACAAAAGACACACCCACCAAACGAGAGAAAACCGTTCTACATGTTGTTCAACCAGGGAACCATAGCAAAACAGTCAGTGATATTGATTTCTAAATTCTCCAAAAGTGAGTTGATTTTGAGGAAGTGTTGGAATTTGTTCCAAGAGTCAGGCGCACTAAAGTTAAAAAGCAGTTTTTCCAAGTTCAGAGCAAGCTCGTGGAACATGAAGCAAAAGCCCGTCAGCAGAGGGAGACTGATCCAAGTTCTGTAAGGTAGTGTGGTAGTTTTCCAATAAGAACCTTAAAGACATACTAGGGAATATCATGTCTCTCTTGGAGAGAAGACCAACCAACACTTTAAAAAATACAATGATGCGAACAATAGACATGACCGGTTAGGAATCTCAAGGCGGAGTGGTAGACTGTCTGACGCATCACCGTAGTCCAGGATCGACATGAACACTTCCTCAACATCTGGAGAGATGTCACGTCTGAGAAACAACTTCAATTCAAATGTGTTAGCAGAAGACAACTGATCCACATTGTAGCTACAGCTTGTAACAATTCCAAATTTTGCTGCACAAATTGATTGTCTCAAAAATAATTGTGAGCAACGAAATAATTGTCTTGTTCAGTCAAAAAAATAAAAAAAAATAAAATAAAAGTATTTATTTAAAAAAATTAAAAGTTTGAATGATTCCCGGGTTGGTTTTATGACTGTCATGTGTCATTAGACAATTATTAAATAATTCTTACAGGCCTAATTGTAGCTATACCTGAGAGGAAAATTAAGCAAGCTGACAATTAACTGTATTTGTAAACGCCACTAATGCTGTCTTTCTGTGTGCAGCCGGGGTTCAGGTACAGGTGGACGCCCCCGCCAGGCTGCCCCTCTTGTCCACCGGAGCCCGGCGGTCCTTCTTCTGCCGGTTGAAGCACAGTCGGGTGGCGGGGAAGCAGGAGGACAAACACTTTCTGCCCTGTACTTCCAAAAAGAAAGGTCAGTACAGACCAGAGTCCAGGCTATGCGGATTGCCCAACATCGCCCCTAGCAGCTGCTCCTTCCCATTTTATGATGTGACAACGACAGGGCAGGTCACGTCATGTTGGCTCCTAGCCAAAAAGCTAAACAAAGGATGGAAAATGACAGCTGGAAGTGTTGTCATTATATAAAGGCTAAAGAAATAGTAATATAACAAGTAATTAATTACTTTTGATACTAAGTAATAAGTAAAGTAATATTATTACTTTTAATGGGGTAATAAGTAAAGAGTAACAGATTACACTTCCTGTGGAACTTGCCCAACACGGATCATCATAGGGGGAACTGATGGCTTTAGTGCCAAGTCAGTTCAGTCAGGGACACTTATGTAAAGGAATGGACCATTTTTCCGAGCAGCAACAATGATGCCGCTCTGAGTCCCCTGTAATAAACACAAAATGAACATTAAATTAGTAAAATCTAATAACAAAAGTATAGCACATGAGGAGGAGGTTGGGGTGATGTAAGGAATGGCAGTGTCAGCACTATCAGCCGAGTAACAGTGAGAAGTATTAGGTGATAATGTAATGGCAAAAAACACTCTGGGTTGTTTGCATTTCTTTAAACCAATCACAACCGCCCTGGGCGACGTTAAGCTCTTGATGCAGCGACGGTGCCCTTGCAAAATAGACTTCGGATTTCTCCCAGCACTGTACACCCGGGATAAATTAAATGACTACTGAATGGGTTCCAGACAGGAAACCCCACTCATTTGCTACTTTAGGTTTTTAAGGTAAAAATGTAATTTCAGAAATGTTTTGGAAAATACTGCTACACAGCCTGACAGTCTGTAAACACACTGAGAAACACACTGATCTATAAATCTGCTGCTCCTGTGGATCAGTGCTATTTTGTATAATATTATTTCCTCCCTCTCTCTTACTTGAGGTAATTCAGCTCAGAGTTATTTCTTAAAAAGATTGGAACTATTCAGCTTTGTTTATACAGTCATGTTCAGTCCACTTTGGCCCAAGCAGAGGAGCAGCAACGCTTTTTAGCTCCCATATTACTCTCTTTAAGTTACTTTGTCTATCATCAACTATGTAAGAAAAACGCCAGTTTAATGACTTTGGTATCAGATTACTTTAGAAGCTTTTCTTTTACACCCCTCCAAATCTCCATTCCTTTCTGCTTGCCTAGTGTCAAAGCTGAAAATGTGGTCAAGAATGTAGAGCAGGTGGGGTTGTCAATCTGGATGCCAAGCCCGATAATCATGCTTTCATGCTTTCTTTTTATAAAGCTCAGAGATTGCCTGTCCTGCAGAAAAATACTAGATTTGGCCTTAATTAGGAAGTTTACCTTGGGTGTTTTGATTGCTCATAAAATCTGCAGAAACACAATTAAAGTCATTTTAAAGACTTTATTAAATAAAATAAATACATGAAGTCATATATTTGTTCTTTTGCTCCCATAAAGGTAAGAAGTTATGTGGGTATATCATACAAAGAATGTTAAGATCCACTCATCCGCAGCTGGAAATGATCTCCAATAAACACATTTACTCCTGTTTGAGTCACGTTGGCGTAAAACGTAAAATCTCATAGTGAAAGCATGGTTACCTTTTAGGAAACTACGACTACATGTAGGCTACTACTACATTTACCTGATAGAGAATGTTGGCAATTCAGAATTTAATCACAAAATATCCCAATTAAAATGTGGAGTAATCAGACATTTTCCTCATGGATTAATAGCAAAAGCATGTTTAATAATCAATATCAAATGCTGTCCAAACTGCTCCAAAGCCCAAGTTCATTGGATACCCAACCAAAGGTGTAGATTGCCTGAACAACACACACACACACACACACACACACACACACACACACACACACACACACACACACACACACACACACACACACACACACACACACACACACACAGAGGTTTCCCAATTTATTAAAGAGATTATTTAAAAAAAAAAGATTTACAAACTACTTTTTGTGCCCGCAGACACTTCCAGATACTGTACCCTCCACTGCACTGGATACATGCGCAGTTGTCCGAGCAGCCAGCTGGACTCAGAGGGCGACGGCGAGATGGAGGGCTCCGACCGAAGCTGCCTGGTGACGGTGTGCCGCCTGCTCAGTCCCGTGTCCCACCAGCCTCCCAAAGAGCTCTCCATCCGGCCCTCTGAGTTTGTGACCCGCTGGGCCATCGACGGCAAGTTCACTTTTGTAGAACAGCAGTGAGTTTCCTGATTTCACCTCTTATCTGCAGGACACTGAAACATTATTTTGCACAATTCGTTTTGCAATAAACTCTTATTTTGTCCTGCGTTCCGAATGGGGGGGGAGTCCAAATGGGTAAAGCATTCAGGGAAATGTCACAGTTCTAGGTGTCTTCACTGTTGATTTATTTTTAAATTTATTAAATGCAACATCTTTCCAAAAGTCAATGCGTTATCGTGTTAAATAATCAGGGTTACGATTTTTCCATAATCAAACAGCCCTAGCTCACAGTTTAGCTGAAAATAAATGGTAAAGTGGATGGTAGAAGGCCTCTGAGCACAGTTTACTCTCTTCAACTGTCCGTTTAGACAGTCTTTTCTGTCTTTGCCATTGGTTCTCAGAAGGATCCATGCATCCTGATTGCATCACCTGAAAATCGTATCTCATTATTTGTCGGGGAGTACTTTCAGAAAAATTGTTTAGCCCGGTGCCAAGTGGGGCCAGTCACAGACAGATGGCAGCATTAATTTAGAGCCCAAAAGTTTCTGTGAAGCAGAATCATGGATGGAATCAAGAAAGTGAGACTTAAAAAAAACCTGCTAGACAGATTTCAGAGGGCTCTACATTAAGTCAGTGCTAAAAGCTAACTGGAGATTTCGTAAATAAGACTACATCTAAGTTCCAGCCGAGCCTCCCCACGGAAACTAGTTCCATAAACGTCTTGGAAATACATTCAAAAGATTTCCCCCAGTGGATTAGGCCATTTAGGCCCAGTGTGTCATCAGTCTCACAACACACTGGGGGGGACTCTGTAATACCACAAGTAGTCTATAGTGAATCATTTAATCCAATTTCCCGTATGTGTAACTGCTAAACGTTCCATGGGGAGGGGCTCAATTTTTAAGCATTCACTTCTATTTCCACTCGTCACTTGTTTTTGAAGCGGCACAATCCTGAGAGACGGCGGACGACACTAGAGTAACTAAACTCCTTTTGCATCCTCTCTCTTTTCCCAGAGCCACTACAGTAATCGGTTACTTGCCACAGGAAGTTCTCGGCACGTCATGCTATGAGTACTTCCACCAGGACGACCTGCTGCACCTCGCAGACAAACACAGGCAAGGTGATGGAGCAAAGCAGCCGCAGATGGAAACGTTAACCCTATATCTGATTAAAGCAAGAACTTAAATGAGACATTTGAACCCCAAATCAAGATATCTGTTTTCAAAATGCAGCACTTGTGTTGAGTAGAAGTTTAAGAAATTGGACTTTTCCAATGAGCTTTGTGATAACACTGGTGTCCAATCTCTTGGCAGTTTTGCGAAGCAAAGAGAAGATCGAGACACATTGCTACAAGTTCAAGACAAAATACGGCTCCTACGTTTCACTCCAAAGTCAGTGGTTTAGTTTCACAAATCCATGGACCAAAGAAGTCGAGTTTATCGTGTCTTCAAACCAGGTTGTCTTGTAAGTATCGATTCATTTATGAAGATGTGCATATTAGGTGTTCCTGTGTCAGATACAATGTTGCTATCAGGAGTTGTTACAGACCCATTCATTCATGCTCTACTCTCATGTTTTACAGCACCAAAAACTGATCCTTTTACCTAATACTATTTTGAAAACCACTTCAATTTTTTTTTTCAAATGCTATAAAATTGAATAAGACACCCCGAAATTAATGAAAGTAGAGATTTGTACTTGCCAAAGAGCATTGTGTGGAATCAATCATGTTATTTTTATGGTAATTAAAAAGAACATTGACGTAGGAAAATGGGTCCGTTTGACCCGAGGACAACATGAAGGTTAAAATCCAGTTTATCCATGAATGTAGTAGCATCAATACTCCTTTGCACCAGCAGGGGGTCTGGTCACACAAAAGATGAGGAGGCAGGCAACTCAAAAGCACTTCAGGGTAAGTAAAACATGTTCTGTATTCACATAGGCAATTATTGGCTTTGTGGGATTTTTTTTATGTTGATTTTGCTGTACCCTGTGTTCACAGAAGACACAAAGCAAATACCCATAATTCCCGGCCTTTCCAGTGGTGTGGGCACAATGATCTACGCAGGCAGCATAGGGACTCAGATCGCAAACGAGCTCATGGACTCCTACAGGTGTGTGTGTGTGTGTGTGTGTG
>NC_045755.1:2922722-2926992 GCF_008692095.1 Etheostoma spectabile
TGTGTGTGTGTGTGTGTGTGTGTGTTAAGCTAAGTGTAACACTATTATGTTTACATAAACAGCACTCCCTCATCCCTGTTCAGGGAATGTCGGTTAAGTAAACTTCCCTCGACAAAGTTCTCCATTCAGAACACCCTGCAATGTCACTAACACACACATCACTTTCTCTATGCGTTACCCTGGTAACACCTTGGATACACTGCTGCTACTGTCGAAATGTTACACTACTGAACTAAAATATTGAAACAAAAACTGATACCAATATAATACTGAAATGTCTTTATTTTATTGTGAATAAATGTGATTTAAATCATTTTAGATGTTAGTAGTCATTCCAGCGAGGCACAATGACTGATGGGTAATCTTGCTTGTCCACTTCCGACAAAGTAATGAACCGTTGTTCACTTCTTCCCTGCACAGTTCACAGTTCCCTTTTGAACTAAGTATTTTTGCTCCTTAAGCGGCCTATGATCCCCGGCAAAACCGTGAGGTCCGGCGCAGATCAGAGAGGCATAGCACATCTGGAATTGTCTGTGTCTTGAAAGGTCGGCGGCAACACGGTCAAAGTTAAAATTATTTGTATTTCGGCGGCACAGCAAGGGTAGCACTCCACCTAGCTGGGCGGCACCGCTCCCCATAGGAAAACAATGGAACGGCCAGCGCAGAGTGGTTTTACAGCGGATCGCGTGTAGGCCCATTTACAGTTTGGATGGCTGAATACCCCGTGCAGTCTACTTGGCATGGAACTACTAGGCAATCAGAACGCACCCTTTGATTATGTAGACCCTCTGGAGAAATGGGTAAAGTGCCATATGTAAATGCAGTGCCATGTAGGGGTAGGGCACATCAAATAGGATACAAATATAAACATTTATAACAAGCCTAGAAGAATATTTTATGACAATTCAAACTTTTTAAAGTAATTTTATCTCCTGCTTTGTTCCTTTTAAGCAAAATGAACTCGTCTCCATCCAGCGGGGCTTGCAGTCCGTTTGGCCTGGCCCAGGAGAAGTGTCCACGGGTGTCCCCACTAACCAGCACCAGTGTGGGTGACATCTTCGTCATTACTTATCATTATCTACTTGGAGGCAAATTCAATTCTTTTTCTTACCATTTATGAAGTCAAGCCATAATCATATATATATATATAAATAACTTTGACCTGGGTAAACTTGTGTTTTTGCCTTTTCTTGTTTTTTGTTAAATTTTCAATTTTCAATTATGTCACAAATTAAGGTTTAATTCTAATGCATGTCTGGGGAGTTTATATGTAAATGTATCTTGCCAAATGTTATATGCAAAAGAAATCGTGTCTTTAACTTGCACATATTCTACATAGCACACAGCACATTTTCACAAAACTGAATGGTGACATGGAAAGTTGTGGTGATGTAGGCACAACATTTTTGAGCAGCTTGCGCAGGTCATGACCAGACAACTCATTGAAATTGCAACATCATGTTACAAAAATATAAAGATATAAAGTACTGTTACTTGTAATGGAATAATTCCATCCCATTTAACTAAAGTCACAACTTGACTTATATTGACTTGTATTTCCACAACAGCATGCTCACATGTCCTTATAGTGTGTAAGTCTTATTCCAATGTAAGACTTATTCAAATTTGACCTGTGGTACTTCTTTGTCATTGACAGGCAGGTACTAATATTTTTCTTTCTCACCCTCTGAACACAAATATTGCGCAAAACTTTGCACAGAAAAATGTGTATATTGAGACCCTTCAGTGAAAGAAACATGGAACATGAGGCCCTGTGTGGTGTTTTAACGTTTACCATGACTTGTTGCAGGCGTCCAGCCGAGAGGAGGCATCAGGCAGTTCATCCCAGTCCCAGTGTGACTCGAGGACCGCAGAGGGCGCGAGCAGTGCAGCATCTGAAAGCTCGGCTGCTGTCAGCAGGATAGCCCTTAACCCAATCCAAGGTATTATCAGTTTTTCTCTACTTCTCTGAAAAAAGAAGAGGAAATGGACCACACTCAAAAAATCCTGTCCACAGGCTTACTTTTGGCATGATATGTTGAAAAAGAACTCACAGCAGACTTTAGCTGTGTCGGAATCCGTTCCCTCATTCACTCACTCACTATTCCCTGCATATAGTGTTTATTATATAGTGAAGTATATAAAGAACGATTTCAGACTCTACACTGAAAACATCGTTGTGTCTGTAGATGCACCAGTTGTTTGTGTGAGGGAGGCGGGCGCCCACAGCATCATCATCATCATCATCAACAAACCCAAACAAAAATACTTCTATCACGTACCTGAAACAATACGAGCACTCAGGAGAATAGTAAAATGTTGTACTGTGTATGTGTTACATTTCCAATGCTTAAAAACTGTAAAAAGCTGTATTTTTCCTCTTTCAGTTTTCACGGTTGCTTCTGCTTCTTCTTCCTTCTGGGAAAACACAACCGCGTTGTATTGTAGTATGGGAGCAAAATGTAGAGTACATTGTATCTACACCTAAATATTTTTTTTAAATTGTTTTGTATTTTTTATTCATGTAAACGATCAACACACTTTAAAAGAGAAAAAATAAGAAAAAAATAAATAAAACACAATCCTATACAAATCAATCCGATTCCATCAAAGAACAACGTACTAGTTACTTTACAGCTTAAGATTTTTGCACACAAAACACATACAATACAACAAATACAGTGTTTTATTATAATTGAATATAACAACTGTTTGGATCATTTCATTTTCTAAAATCTGAGGATTTTTCAGCATTGAGTACTTTTACTTTTAATACTTTTAAGTAAATTTTCCTGATATGAATACTTACATACTTTTACTTAAGTAACATTTTCAGTGCAGGACTTTTACTTGTAACTGAGCATTTTTACAGTGTGGTATTAGTACTTTTACTTAAGTAAAGGATCTTAATACTTCTTCCACCACTGCCCACTGTGACCGCCTCCCTACGTGGACTTTCTCGCTCTTTATACTACGTCCCCTGACTTCCTTCTTTGCTTCCGTCATAAGTACTATGGGCACTAGAGGTTGTCTATAAACTATAAATGTAAATATGGCGCCTAACAGCATGTACAAACAACCTATGGGGTTGTTTTACTTCAGACCAAAAGAAGCGATCCAGCGATTCTGCCGCAGGGTTGCGCGGCGGGGTCAAAGAAATGGCCCATTTGTGTGAAGTCCTGTTGTGGTCTTTAACCCTCCAACATAGCACAAGTAGACTTTATATTTCACAATTACTATTTTCAATCAGCTTGTTTAAAGATCTCGACTTTTCCGATAGCCCTTAAAGGCAGCTTTATTTCACTGGGGGAGAGCTTGAAAAAGGAAAGACGAGCGAGACACAGCGAGTGCTTTGTGTTGCAGGAGACATTCAGCTATTACACAAACTCCCAGGCAATTAAGTGCTTGTGTTTCGTTTTTTTTACCCTCATAGTGTTTTAAAACCTACTCGTGGCAGCGATAGAGGCCCTGATGCTTCTTGTTTACTGTACGGGATTCTTCCACCACCTCAAACCATAGCTCATAACACTCTTACCTGAGCCTGATTGCTGGCCAACACAGCGTGACATGGCGTTGTATTTTGCAAAAAGTTTAGTCAGTCTCAACTTTTTGCTTTTGTTAATGTCCAGCACTTTGTAAATGTGCTTTACAAATAAAGTTGGATTTGATTTACGTGTGGACTGGTAGCCAGAGAGAGCCAGTTCACCTCCTTGAGCAAGGCACCAAACCCCTCCAACCCACTCACTCTGACATCTCTCCATTTATGCATGTATAGGACCTGAGCATGTGTGCGTATTTCAGGCCTGTGTGTGTGTGTGTGTGTGTGTGTTCTATCGCAACAAAGTGAAAAAAACTGAAATTTACCCCACTGGGGATCAATAACAAGTATACAATTCCATAAAAAAACATTCTTTGCTGTGTGTCACCCAGGCGAGCCGTCCCAGCTGGACTTGGACTTGGTGCCAGGCCTGAGCAGCTTCAGCAGCGACGAGGCAGCCATGGCGGTCATCATGAGCTTGCTGGAGACGGATGTGAACATGGGTGAATCGGGGGACTTTGAAGGCTTGCACTGGCCTTTCTAGAGGGCGCACAGACACTAAGCTCTCACAAGCTCTCACGCAGAGAACGTGTTCAGTGGTTGGCTCTGTGGCCAGCTGAGTGGCCTTGCACATTTGAACCCACTGAACATGTCTTACTTGAGGAAGCTGGACAAATAGAAAAAGTTAATAGAAATAATTGTTACTGTGATGACCTTGTTGATCCCCCCCCC
>NC_045755.1:2927002-2932644 GCF_008692095.1 Etheostoma spectabile
CGGCTCTCGCTTGAATGGTTCTGAGGTTCAAGTTTGTTTGTTTTTTTAAGATAATTTCTTTGGCATTTTAGGCTTTTATTTGTGACAGTACAGCTTAAAGATGAAGTGGGAAAGAGAGGGGGAATGACATGCAGAGAAGGGCCGCAGGTTGGAAACGAACCCGCGGGCGCTGCGTCCACAAGCCCCTGCATTTTGGCGCTATCTCTACCAGGTGAGCTAACCAGGCACCCCAATGTGAGGTTCAAGTGTCCACCTGAGCTTGTAAAGATTCTGTGTCTTCCTCTGTGACACTTCTTCTTAAACCCAGATTTTCCACTGCAGAACGATTGAGCTGTTCGCTCTGCTCTGTTCCCCAGTGAGTGACCGAGGCCCCCGGGGGGAATCAGACTCCTGCCATGTGCAGTGCTGCTAGAGAGACTCCTAAAACCTTTGAACATTTGCGAAAAACCTTCAGTACTTGGTGATGACGTACATGTTTTCCATAACATGGTGTGATTGTGTTGGTTGTTGCTCAGTTTTTAGAAGATCCCCTCCGGACCCGTGTAAAAAAGACTCTGTTGAGAATTGTTGTCCGATATTGTTTCCAGAAAGTACTGAAGAAGACTAAAAAGCATACAGGTGTGTCAATGCTTTCGTCTCTTTATTGAGAATTGCATTTAATTTTTGCAAATATGGAGATGCCTCAAGTCTGGTTTATCCTCAGATGGCGCGTCAGCTACGAGCATGCACAAAGCGCCTATGCTCCGCTCGTTGCAGTATATTCCCAGAAACGCCGGGGGGGGGCCTACAAACTAAATATTCTGTGAAAAAGCAAGACGTCACCCAGAGTTACCGGCAAAACGCCATGGACCAAACATTCTACTCCTCAATGCCAAGGAGGAATTATAATGAACTGTAAACTTAAATCTCATATCAAATATTCATGGCCATACGACATTATCACCTTTTATACAATCCCTGTAAAGAACGGAGTCAAATATGTAGAACAACAAATGTGTTCTAATTAAACAAAGGATAGAAGGTTAACTATCCTGTAAACAATATTCAGTTAACAAAAATATTTACTCAAATGTGGATGTAAAAGATCTCCTGCATGTTAAACATTTAAAAACCAGTTGGTCATCTTTCTAAAGACATACAATAATAATACAGTAGTAAAAGAATTATTTCAATATTTTATATTCATATTGTAGTATCATTTTTTTAAATATTTCCCCTTACATATCCCTACCTCTGCTGAATTATTTTTATCCCTGGTGGGGACAGGTTGTATTTAGCCGCTGTAGAGCTCCGGGACGCCGGCTATCAGCGGCCGTTGTTTAGTCACCAATAGGTGACCGTGAGCCGGGTACAGGCACCGCCAGATGACCCTCCTTTCAGGGGCCGTGGTTGTGGAGTTAAGCAAGAAAAAGTGAGCGACAGTTGATGACTAGTTAAGTTTAGGCACCAAAACGACTAGTTAAGTTTAGGAAAAAGATTGGGAGCAACGAACAAGCGTTTCCGGGGTGAAATTATTTTGTTTTTTGCCGCAAAGTGAACTCCACTCTCTGGCTTGAAAGTGCTGTGTTTTATGTTGACACTACGTTTTGCTATTTCATTCAAAGGTTATATTCCATTGGATATTGATGTTCATTAATAAGTGTTTGGGCACGCCTGGCAGAGTGGCTCTATATCCATGGTATTGAAAGGGGGATTTAATTCTTGCATGTTAAACAAATCGCACCCTGGGTACTACTACAACTCTCACACTCCATTGAGTTTGTAGAATTATCATATGCTGAGCACATAACCCCAACTGAGTCTAACAATATGTGCACGCTCAGAATGGATTATGAAAGAATTATTAGACTTTAGACATTAGAAAATGATGTGGGCAAATGCTTTCACAACTAAATTACAAGAGACCAACATCTGGCACCACCAACACACAATGTCCAATTTTACCAGCTAGCTAATAACAGCTCTTAACAATTAGAGCTATTAAAATACTACCATGATATTGTGGTTCATGGCAATATGGTTCATTTTTAAGAAAACTGGCTCTTCATTCAACTTATTGTTTTATTTTTTGAAATCAAAACCAACATAAATACAACCAAATTCTGTCCCCGAAGTTCCTCGGAAAATAGAATGAATGAAGCTAAAATTGAACAATACATCTCTAGTTTCAAAAGTTTAACTACTCAATGCAATCTTCAATGAAAAGTCATTTTTTGTGTATACGGTATATCGAAGAGTTCTTTGTTCCCACTTTGCACTTGTGCAATACGCATAGTTGGCTACCAGTTGTGATGTCACAAATCCTACAATCAGTATCCAATCAAGAAAGATGAGGGTCTTTCTAAAGTGTCTGTTTTCATATTGAATGTGTACTAACGAACTAAGCCCCAGTATGCCTATACTGTGTCTGCTGCACCTACACAGCCAGTATTTTATTGGACTCCAGAGAGTTCTGTGAAGGTACTCCACTGAACTCTTGGGACAATATGGAAGGCCCCCCGTGGAGAACGTTTTCCAGTGTTAACAAGGGACAAGCCAACATGTATTTAGGCCAGAGTTTATCACTGTTGTGTCATGTCTTACATACCTCTTCTTCTTATCCTTGCTTTTGCCCCAAAATAGTATTTGAACAGCCTAAAGGGTGATTTATGGTCCTGCGGAGGCTCTACACAGAGCTTTCACCGTAGCCTACGTAAGTGGTCGGAAGTTAAGTTAAGTTACTTGTGCATTGGTGTGTGCATCGATCTCTTTAAGAGAATAGCAAGGCCACCATGTGTGTATATTTGGAGAGTGTGTGGTAGAGCAAGTGAGAGAGTGACGTATTAGCTTTGACTCTTGAGTCAAAGTGGGAGAAACAAAGTGTCTCCACTGTTCTTTCTGACCACGGTGGGAAACCTGTAGCAGGAGAAGTTAGCCCTCTCCTTGATTTCATGTTGTTTATGGAGAAGGAGAACCAAGAAATGAGTCGGGGGAAATGTGACGCTACCAAGCCACGGCCGAGCGACCTGCATTGCTGTGACGTGTAGTTACATTTTTCAAGAGTGCACGTCAGAATACGGCAAAGGGTCCGGCGTAGGTTGGTATCTTTGCGTACCTACTTACATAGCCGAGGCGTTGATTTAATGCAGAAGCATTAATCATGCATTTACCCTGCAGAAAAATTTGCCATTGTGTGTGTCTTGGTAGGGAGACAATACTTTTGCAGTTTATCTATTTCTGATTGTCCCATTACCACAGCAGCCTCTTAAAAATGGGGGAAAAAATAACCTTGAAGCATCTCTACAGCCATTCTGAATCAATATAGTTTTTAGTGTCTTTTTACATTTGGCGTCATTCCAAAATCAAAGCGCATAGATAAAACTCATTAGTGGAGAGGCAAATTGAGAGAGAGAGATCAATTGTAACACCCTAACTGGCCAAAAATAAAAGTCTAGAAGGCAATGCAGCCACAAGATAGGTTGAGTTCTGAGCTTGTGTGGCCACAATTGTGAATGACCACATTCTTTATTTTTTGACCAAATAAACTGGTTAATGTTAATCATCCGGGGTTGGCAGGCCGAGAGGAAAGTGAGTTCATTATAAAAGTAAAAGACATTTTACCCCAGAATAAGCCCTGAAATGTACTAAAGTGTGACTTTTAAACTCAGTGACTGGCCTTCGTACTGCACCTGTAAACTCTGGTTATATCACTGGTTCCTATAATCTTGAAAGCACAATGTGTGCAATGTGTTGCCTTGAACACAGGCTGTTTCTGAACAGGTTCAACTGTAAATCAACCGTTGTGTGCTCTCGCTTTATGAGCAAAACTGTTGGACAAAATTTGCTGTTGCCATCAGTGTCATTTAATATGGACACTAAAGCGTACTGAACATGTCTTGCTATCAAAAGACAAAATGTCTGATATTTGTATGTCGTTGGTGTATCTGCTGTAAAAACATTTTTTTTTATAAATGGTCTGAATTCTATTTTGCCTAATTTTAATTTTGTCATATCCTTGTGAGTAGCTGTTAAATTTGCCAGAGGCAGGAATCGTATGCATAACTCCTTATTTGCTAATCAACTAAATACATAAAGTAACTCTATGTAACCTAAATGTTTTTGAAACTGTAATTTTTCATCTGATGATCATGAATGACCAGTAACAGGAAACTAGACTAACAGTGAAAAGAACACTAGTTTATATTGTTTTTATTAATGCCTTTGCCCAGCTCTAATATTTCCCACGAAGCCACAAAATGATTTTCGGCAGGTAGACGGCGCCATAGAGGAAACACTCCGAAGGGTCACAGAGACACCAGAGAAGGTGTTATTACATCCAGCCAGGTAAAGTAAGCAGAAGATTTCTTTATGTAGGCCTAATTGTATTCTAATGTTATTTTAGAAGTTATCTGATGGCCGATACTGGGGCAGGGCCATCATGGGAAAGAATGAAACTAAACAAAGAACATTTAAAAGCTACAATGCATCTGCAACTTCTTATTTTAATTATAACTAAATGATTATCTGAGCCTGAGTCTGAGCAAAAACATCCATCACAACTAAATGCCCTCCTTGGAACACTTACCCAGTAATTGGGTACTACAGCATCGTGAAGAAAACACCTTTATGACTGCAGGTGTTTTTTTGTCCAAAATGGTCGCTAGAATCAACAAAAACAAAAAGTCTAATTTAAAATCTCATATTTAAAAATTGTAAAAAACTGTAGTTCTATTTTATCAACTCTTTTCTCCTTGAAACAATGCTAAAACAAAGAAAGACAAATAAGCACAGACAATGTATTTCATAAATATTTGAATATTTTGTTGGCCTTTACAAAATGCAGAACAAGTCAAACATGCAGGTAGGAGTAACTTTCATGATCATGAAATGTTAGATGCTCATAAAGTCTTTATTTTTAACAAACTTGGCTGTCCATCCATATTGGTTTCACTTGTGTTAAATCCGGGAATAAATACAAAGAGTCATTCTTTATTTCTTATTATACAAACTGACAGAAAATGGCAACAAAGCAAGTAAATGCTTTAAAGCTAATCTGTTAAAGAAGCCACTGAGCCGTCTCACCTTGCAGGCTGTTCCACGATGTTGCCTTGTGCTTCTGAGACCAGGCATTTTGTATTAATTGCAAACAGTAAATATCTATAAATCTATAAATCTATCTTCTCAAGGGGCTAATATTTGTACTAACAATACAAAAGCCATAGCCATTAGGAATAATCTAAGTTGGTCAAAATACCAGTTATGACATTATGCTGAGGATATTCTACTAATTCCCTCAGATGTAAAATGCTTCACACTTCTAATACCTAAAATAACCTCATTGGTTTCAAAACATCTTGCTAAAGGACTTGTATTGAAAAGGAGCCGGCTGGGCAAGTTTACAGACATAGTGAATGAAATGACAATTGATGAAACCACATGTACTATCCTTCTCCTAAAGGTTGAAACCATATACTCACAATATTTAATATTTGAAAAACATATACAGGTGTAGGTGTAAAGTTTACAACGCAACACAAAACAGAAGAACATGGTGCTCTCACGTGCTCACACATCTATCCTGCAACCATCAATTTGTGGGTGGAAAGCTTTCCTATTCAGTAATTTAGCTTTTATATCATTATACATATATATATATATATATA
>NC_045755.1:2932654-2941386 GCF_008692095.1 Etheostoma spectabile
TATATATATATATATATATATATTATTTCATCAACATAAATCGTGGTTGTCAGGTAAGTCATAGAGGAGTGAGTAGTGTTAAAATCAAACTGGAAGGATTACAAAAAGTTAAAGGGGACCTATAATGCTCATTTTCAGGTTCATGCTTGTGTTTCTAATAGATCATGTTAACACGCTTTAATGTTACAAAGAAATGGCTCGAGTTGACGTAAGCTTGAGCAGTGAGTAGAAAAATAACAATGTTCCAAATGATAGAAATCTAAGGTTTTTAGCTGACATGGATTACTTTTCAGGGGCATAGCACATCTGGGGCCCTATAAAAATGCCGCTGTTTACCTTTACATACATTAATCTTATTATTTGAAGTGTTGTCCTGATGACTGATGAGATTGGACACTGATTGTAACTTTGGATTTTCTTATTTAATGCATGTTTATAATATAAGAGCAAAAGGATAGTGTGGATCAGCTGGATCATTTCCAGGATTATTGGCACCAGGTGTTCCAGCAACGTGTGTTAGCATTGTCTAACTCTTGCTTTGGGTAACAATGACAAACTTCAAGCTAGCAAACTACACTGTAAATAATGGCAAGTGTTGAAGAAAATTTAGATTGTGCAACAAGACAGGCCTGCTTTTTTCTTTCGGGGAATGATTTTAAAGTTTTAAAAAGATTATATTTATGGCATTTACTCTGTAACTGGGACGTTTTGGGACCGACTGGCATGGCGTCTCGCACACGGTGATACACTTGGTAAGAGCGAATGAGGTTTAACCATGTATTGTATCCAGCTAATTTAAATAGCTCAAGTTACTGTAATTTGTAAACAGTTAACTTCATTTGATATTGTATGTGGCGTTTTCTTTGCCCAAGACGATTGTGATTGGTTAAAAGAAATGTAAACAACCTACAGCATTTGTTTTTCTCCTATGTGTGGAGGGGCCAGACACTACTCCGCAGGCCTGTGTAGATTGGTCTGGCAAAGGGAGACTACCAATACACTAAGTCACACATTCACCGTTCACTGACATTAGTGCTAATATCCCAGTGCTGATACCATGGTCTCTATTCATTAAGTGTCTTTCCTGTTTCACTTAGGCAGCACATTTGACGTGCCTTAGAGAGATAGAACAGGGGACCTATGTAGACACCAAACCTAGGGAATAACGAAGATAATTCAAGAACATTACATATGACCATACCCAAATTAATTTGGCCCCAGAGTACGCATAAGATTATGGGAAGCATCAGGAGGACTGGGAGGTAAGCTATCACTGCAGGCACCACCACAGCCAACACATTAGCCACTGCGCGCCTCTTTAAGGGTGAGGCAGAGGGGGCTTGGTTACCAGATGTGGTGTGGGCAGGACTTTGCTGCTGTAGTGACCACACCACACTCCCAAGGCAGGCGAGCATTAGGAGGAAGAGGCAGGAGATGATGGTGGAAACAGGCATCAGAATGATAAGTTTATCATTCACTATACCTGTAAAACACAAGGAAATGAAAATGTCATCTTAAAACCCCAATAAGCCCCATTATGCTTTTTATTTTATGTTTACCCATCTTTTAGTGTATTTAGTTCAAGTGTATGTAATAGACAGAGTGGGCCAGCCAACCAATTAGATTAGACGGGGACAGAGGGTTTCAGGCAGAGGCAATGCAATACAGTGGGCAGTGTGAGAAACACGTTTTTTGAACATCTAAATTTACAAAGCATGTAAACCTATTCAAGTAGACTCCAAGAGTACAATAATGATGCTGAAAAGGAGTATGATAGGGGCTCTTTAACCCTTGTGTTGTCTTTTCGTCAAAATTGAAAATCAACACTTTTGTTGATGCTTTTTATCAATGTTTTTAACTTTTTCTTACATTTTTGTCCCTTTTTTTAAACACTTTTTTTCAATGTCGCTTTATTGACGTTTTGAACACTTCATAACACTAACTTATTAACTAGTTTAACAGTTGTTTTGGGAATTTTTGGTCCGTAAACCTCATTCATAGGATATGATACCTTATGTTTGAGTTAGAAAAGCAGAAATTAGGAATTATTTAGACTAAAATTAAAGGAATGTATGTTTATGGATAATCACAGACTGGAATATGTCAACTTTTAATCAATACTATTTCAAAACCACTTCAATTTGTTTATCAAATGCTACAAAATTGACTAAGACACCTCAAATTAATGAACGTAGAGATTTGTACTTGCCAAAGAGCCAAAGTGGAATCAATCATGTTATTTTGGATAATCACAATTGGGTAGTTAAAAAGAACATTGATAGGAAAACAAATTTGACCCGAGGACAACATGAGGGTCAAATTCCACTTTGGAGGAAAGATGCTTTCTGAAATGCATCAATCATCAATCCTAAAACATGATGCTGAGGTCTATGCAGAGTTTTTATGCTGAACTCTTAGTCAACACTTACCAGCAGCCAGACAGAAGGACAAGGTGATGGCCCACACTACAGCAGAAACAGCCATTCTGTACTCCCACTTCTTCACTTTCAGGTACAGCACAGGTCTAACCACCGCCAGGTAGCGCTCAATGCACATACAGGCCAGCAGCAGGGGGCAGCCAATCAAGTTGAACATACTGAAGACGTCTGTCGCCCTATCTAGGGGAGGTGGAGGTGGCGGGTTGAGTTGTTGCCAGGCAGTGGCTAAAAAAATATGGTGAATAATAGACAGTTTCAGGGTTAGAACTGTTTTTTTTGCAGACAAATTCAAAGATTTTCTAAAACCATTTGGACGAGATTGACATCAAAGGAGCTTCAGTTTTTCTGTTGTCACATTGGTTCCCAAATAGGCCTATATGTTAGTGTTATAATGTTTCCATCTATCAAATTAGCTAAAACATCTAAGCGCTACTTTGATGCGCAACATCGAATAGCTCATGCAGAAGTATGAGCCCTTTTAATTTGACTTAAATTGCCTCCCGATATTGTAGGCTACATGCTGTAACTGACGTTATTTGTTATTGACATTTGTTATGTTCACAAAGTTCAGTAGCCTTCATATGAAAATGAATTATCCCACTATCAATATTTCAATGTTAGCTAGGCTGTACGTTCAGCAAACGATGGAAAAAGGATGCACTCCTACTCTGCTACCTCTGTTACGTGAGCGGTGTTTTGCATTTTGCGCGTCACCCGTGACGCTTGCGTCCACTTGCGCCCGCTGTGTAGACTATGAAAGGGAGAGGGCGTTGACTCTATAAGGGCCCTAACCAAGGAAGTAAAAAAAAGTCTTTGAGACGAGATCTAGTGGTTCTGATGAAAATAAGAACTTCAATTATGGCAACGCGCCACATTTTTTGGCATTAACGGTAAGATCAATTAGATCACTTGTTACTGAAAAAAGTAACAATGCCATTATATCCCATCACTAAAAATAATCCATTTTGATCCAAAACACTGTTGTTTTCCCCCGCAATGGTAAGATTGTAACCAGTCTCCATCAGTGTTCACCTGAATTATTTGTGCTGACACTCATAGTGTTGTAAATCAAGCTGACAGGCTTTAGACACATGTAGAGAAGATCCATCGCAACAAGATTCACACCTAGAACCTGGGAGACAAAGGGTTAACACAAGTAGATTAAAGTTTAACAAGAAAACCGTGTCTTGTAGAATTTCTCCAACCCTAACCCAGCTGTATATGAATGAATATCTGCTGTACCTGTGAGGCTGACAGCGCTTTCCTTTCTTTCATAAATAGCCAAAGCAGGGCAACATTAGCCACCACTCCTGTGATCAGGATGAAAGTGTCAACGAACAGCCACATTGTGTGCCACTCCGCTATGCTGTGACAATCACTGAAGATAGCAGCAACATAGTTTTTAGCGAATAGCTCAGGTTTAGACATGCTGGCAGTCTCTGATGGTTTCATACCTAAATGATTTCTGCCAAGTCAAAGAGAGAGAGAGAGATTATCAACATGAAACTCTGGTATAATGTCAGAGAAGATGTTTTTAGATGAGTTTCTCATGACCCCTATAACTGTATATAAATAGTTACAAATGAGACGGTAGAATTAAGAAGGTGGAAAATCATGCATGCTTAAAACTTGTTACTGATTTGCATTAGGCTCTCAAACACAATGAGAGGATTATTTTTGGAAGTAGACTGTGGAGCATCCCTTGTTTTTTACACATCCCTTGGCCACCACCCTAAGTTTTGAGGGTATTTTTAGACTTTCACCAGATGCTTGTTTGTTCGTTGCTCTCAGGGCCATCAACGCACTAATTCAAGGGAAGACTGCTTCTGGAAAGATATATTGCTATTCAGTTCCTTAAATGTCATTTTTCAAAAATGATGAGAACAAATAAATGCACTTTACCTACTATGTTTTAGGATGTGGAGGCTGTAGATATCAGAGGGTGATATTGCCAAACCTGGAGAAATGCAACAACAACCATCTGCTTGGCTACCAATCCAAGTAAAATATATACAAAGAAATGTTTTTTAAATATTAAGGTTTTTAAAGGTTTAAATGCTGCATAGGCTGAACTCCATTGCAACTTTAACTCATTTTAGATCTAATCTTAAATGCTCCTTTTTGTTCAAATTTTAAGGGGAAATTTCAGTTTTAGCTGTTACGGTTTTTCACCTGCACAATTTACAATTCACCCATTCCTCACTTTAATTATCCTTGATTCTATTTGTATTATTAAGCTGTGAGAAGCTACACCCAAAACTCCAACTTACCTCTCCGTATGCCTCCTTCCTTCTCTCGTCCCTCTTGCAGTTCCTGCTCACTTGTGACTGACATGCAAACATAAATCAATAGGGCAGACAAAACAAATGACCAGGTGTTTAGTGTTGATTTTTCCGCCCTTGAATGCAAAGAGGTATTTATGTATTTGTGGTACAGGTGATTTCCATTGCTTGCAGTCAGTTTACTGCCTGATTTCACTGCCAGTTTTCCTTTGCACGCAGACCGTGCTGGTGGTCACCTCTTCTTTCGGGATGGGGACAATTCTCATTGTCAGAGTGTAAGTGGGACTCCGTAAAGTCAGCTGTAAGTAGGGCTGGAGTCAAGTCCACCTTTGTCGAGTCCAAGACCAGGAGTAGTCGAGACCGAGTCAAAACCAAGTCCAATAAGAGACCGTCAAGACCACATACTCACTTACCTGTTTATAATTTATGTTATGTGAGAGACCGCAGGATCAGACCTTCAACAGGCGGTCCGTAACCCCCTAGGGGGTCCTCAGAGTTAGTGCAGAAGGGCTGCAGGGTTTTTTTGAAAGATTTTGTTCAGAAATTGAAATAAAAAATATACATTAATATGAATCCAACCTATTAATAGCAAAGATATATATGATAAATGTATTTACCCATTGAAGATAAGCTTACTGTAGGTTAGGTAGCCAAACAGTTAACCTTAAGGATTCACTGTGCCTTCCACATGTACAGTATGTTTAACATTAAAATATTATGCATAAATAATAACCATTTATTTCCATTGCAGTAGGGGTATACGCAGTAGAGAGTAGGGGGGGTCTCTCTTTCAGATAAGGGGTCCCTGGCCTAAACAACGTTGAAGACCCTTGCTTCAGACAGTTCCTTCTCCTTTTGAAATAACTCAATTTTAATTTTAGACCTGGCCTGTTTATGCGTCTGTTTCTCACTTGTGATCAGTGTCATGCAGTGAGCATGTCTGTCCGGTAAACTAAAGCCAGCATCATTTATAGACTGATCCGTTTGCTGCTACATCGACCATCCAACCCACAGAGCAGCATCATGCATCTTTTATTTGGCTGTAAATGAGAGACATGGCTGCCAGTGCCATCTGAGAATCCTTTTTCTGTCATTTAAGTCCAGTGTGGACAGACGTACACTCCCGCTTCCTCATGTGACGGTGCCGCTCGCTCTGCAGGCAAATGAGGTTGTGTCCAAATCTCCACCTATCAGGACGATGTGTTGAATCAGGTCCATCTTCTTCTCAGTTACCTGACTGCAGAATCAAATTTTGAGGTACTTGTACATAACTTTACTCTCTTCTTTTAATGCCTCTTTCGACCTCTACTCCACTACATTTCAGAGAGAAATATTGTTTTAGACTTTCAGAGTTTTCAGGGTTCGGGTGTATGCTTGAATAAATAAAACTATTATTAACAAAACTGCTTACACAAGTTTATATTAATATTTAAACACAATGGGAGAGTCCGGTACAACCTGACTCTGGACGGTAATACTGAGATTAGCGCTCGTATTCAAGTTTATGTGTTCGACATTTCTATTAAACACATTTGGAGAGAACTTTAAATTTCAATTTTTATTCTTAATTCTTATAAGTTTTGGCACTGGTAATTTACTTTGGTGCTGTCCTTTGTTGTATGTAGTTCCCCTTCTCTCTCCCCTTTCATGTCGTCATCTCCCCTGGGAAATTAAAGGCCTAAAATGACCCAAAAAATCATCTAACTTTTTACTCCAATACATTAATCTGACGGCTTTATTTACTTTACAAATTCAGATTTGTCGCACACAAAACACATGTAGTTTATAAAATATGATGTCTTATTAGAAATGAAACTACCCAACAATATAACTGCCTAAAAGTCCAGCTGCAATGATTAGACCATTAAACACACAACTGTTTCCAGTTTCTAAAACTTTAGTTATAAAAAGTTATTTGCATTGAGTACTTTTACTTTTACTACTTTAAGTACATTTTCCTGATAATACTTACATACTTTTACTTAAGTAACATTTTCAATGCAGGACTTTTACTTTCAACAGTGTATTTTTTTTTAAAGTGTGGTATTGGTGCTTTTACTTAATTAAAGTATGTTAATACTTTTTTCACCACTGCCTGACCCTGTCCCTCTTTCGCCTTCTCTTCTCTCTTTCTTTCCTTCCTTTCTCCATCTATTTCTCTCCTCTTCCTGAATGGCACAAAGCACATGCTCAACCCTTGACCTGTTCAACTAAACAAAAGTATTTTTATTCAGCTTTTATGGCAGTCTTACTATTACACAACAAATAGTTTACTGTAAGAGATGTACTCAGGCCTGTCCAGTTCGAGCCATTTACCCCCCCCCCCCCTTTCAAAAAATGTAAAGTGCACATTTGTTAGTGTGTCTACTCGAGTCCTTCTATTAAAAATGAAGACCGCCCCACGCTAGTGTAACTGAAGCAGTAAAGGGGCTCTTGGACACATTGTATGAGAGGAATGCATGTACATATAGTAGCCCTAAGGAATATTAACTATAGGGAATAATTATTCATGGCTCAAAAGTTTCTCCATCTTGCTGCTCAAACATGACATATAAGTGCATTTCTGTGCAGTGTCCAGTCCATTGACGACAAAACAGTTGTCTCACAGTGTGTCCACCCTCCTTCTGTTTGCTATGTCTCACACAGTGAACATTAGTTACAACACAACAAGAGCTCTTTCTGAAATTAAAAATCACTTTTGCATGATTTTCAACTTATCATCTGAACCAGGGATGGGCAACTGGCGGCCCCCAGGCCGCATTTGGCCCGCGTCCTCACTCAGTGCAGTCCGCAAATACATTTCCAAATATCAAATTGTTGTTTTCATTCATTTTGTAGCTATACTTGGCTAACTGAATGATAAGGATTACAGTATCCTACTGGTGGAAGTGCACAGTCACAATCTGGCCCTCAGGTAATGAGAGATAACATTTTTGGGGCCCTGTCTATAATCAGTGTTGCCCAACCCTGATCTGAACCTACAGTATGTAGGGCTCAAACAAGCTTTTAATTAATTCAACTTCAATTTTTTGCAATTATTATTCAACCCATCTCAGATATCCAGTCATGTTTATTAGGCATGTATATTCTACATCAGGGGCAAAGCGAGGTTGTGGCACCGGGGCCTGGATTTCTTTAAGCAAAAGCCTGGAATCTTTTAAAGTTTTAAAATAGCTTTGACTTTGCTTCATTTCTACCTCACTCACTCTGACTGGACCGGCAAATCAACGGAGCAAAAGTTCTTTTATAACAAAATAAACTACCTTATTCTGGACACAATGGAAGGTCCATAGTACTGGGATACTGGGACGCCATAGTACTGTGAACCCTACTAACAATATGTTATAAGATTAGTAATGCTGTTCACCAAATTCCTTCCCTATCTATGTTATGGAACTTAAAAATAGAAACATCCGACTTTGTTGCCTTTAGGTGGCAGTAGTTATACTCAACATTAGTTGAGACATTTACATACAAAATAGGGAATTGGCTCTAGGATGATTCTTTTCCTGGGCAATTATCAGCTTTTTTTCACAGTTTTAGTCATTCTATTATTAAATGGCTTGAAAAATACTGCATAGAGCCGCCATCAAATAAGCCTTCCCCCGGACCCCACCCTCCGAAGTTTGGGCTGAGCCCTGACTGTTTACAACGTCGGGCTCCGCTCCTGTTCTATTACATCCATCAGGGGCCCTGAACGACTTTGCTGAAATACTTTGCCAGTCAAACTGCCATCCACAAAACAAGCTTTGGTCATAAATTACCGTGACGATGGAGTTGCGGCAGTACACAGTTAATGGGCAGTATCAACGCTTCTGGTGAAAAAGAAAAGATAAATTTTAAACGATCGCTGTATCTTGAATCCATAAATACAGCGCAGAGTTGGCTCCAGCAACAGCAAGGAAATACCAGGACATATTAATGACAGCTGGAAAGTGACCTGAACCCTTTGGTTACATCACACATTAGATTTCAGAAATTCATGTTAAGTGTTTAGCTTTAAAAGAAAAAA
>NC_045755.1:2941396-2948891 GCF_008692095.1 Etheostoma spectabile
TATATATATATATATATATATATATATATATATATATATATATCTGTCTAGATTAGATTATGTTATATTATGTGGACCTCAGGAAGGCGGATAGGGATCTTTTTTCTTTACAATAAGCAATTAAAAAACAACTAAAACTAACACTGCTGAGAGATTTGACAGTCATGACAGAGTCCTTGATGATGCTTCAGATCCTTCAAACAACGGTTGAACCGAATGAGCACACCTCAAAGTAAAACTTCCTATGTTCCCTTGTCGACCGGCTACTTGAAGCTTTCTTGTATTTTCTGACGGTTTAAAGAAAGCTAAAGTTATCCCACTCCTCTTGCAGAGCGTAGCAGCAGCAGCAGCCGTTCAGCAAGAATTATGGACAAGAAAATGTGTTCAGTTCCTGTTTAGTCCAATGCAGAAGTTCAGCAAGCATGCAGTAAAAGAAGACGCTTCTACACTGGCTGCATCTCCAGTTGGACACTTTTTCTTCCTTTGGAACTTTGCATCTGCAGCCTTTTGGTGGGAGAAAACAGAGATGAGCAAAACTCCATGTGTCTCCAAAACCTGTCTGTGAAGCAGTCCCTTTAACTTATTCAGCAGGGATGGCACAGCGCCTCAAAAGTATGGACGACACACTACTGCCATGGTCGCTGTGGTACTGGGTTAGGATTAGGGTAGATAGGCGCCGGTGTTGGGTGGTAGGCGGGCACAGCCGTGTTGGGGTGGGGTGGGTACGTCGGGGTAGGATACTGCGCCATGATGTGAGGCTGAGCGTGGGCAGCTGTGTGGGCGGGGGTGGAGGCAGAGGAAGAGGGGAGGTGGAGGTAGAGGGGGGCGGATGGAGCGAGAGGGGCGGAGGGGGCCGTCGGAGTTGGGACCCTTTGCAGGACCACATGCGGGTAAAGCTGAGACTCAGAGCGGTAGAGTCCGGGCAGGGAGGCCTTCAGCAAACTCTCCTGACTCCTGTGTGAAAGACAGAAAGAGAGTCATATCAGCAACAGTGTGACATCAATGCTACACCCTCCATTGGCTCCCGGTGCATTTTAGAATGGATTTTAAAGCACCACTATGTAACTTTTCTTGCTTTGCTCCCTCTACAGGTTGTCTCATTGGAACTCCAGCTGGTGCGGCTGTAGTTCCAATGAGACAACCTGTACAGGGAAGAGGGAAAAGCTACATAGTATTGCTTTAAGATATATTTTTTTGTGATTCACAATTTTTTCTTTTTAAAAAAAACAAAACTCAAAACATACAACTCGCAACTCATCACCACCCACTCAGACAAAAATCAAGAAAAGATGACAGCAACTAAATAGTGACAAAGTAGACAATTAACCATTAACCAAATACACATACTGTACATATGAATGACAACACCAGAAGCCCATCATACAACGTCTCACCCCCCACACAAAGCTTCTTAGGAGCCCCCCAGAAAGCTCAGGTACTTTCCCCATTTTCTAGTGTAGACATCCAATCTGGCAAACCGTTTAGATTACATTTTTTCAAACACCGCCACCCAAGACATCTCAATCCTATTGACAGCACCCCCTGATTTTAAGATTTGTTTTCAAGGCTTTATATATCATGGCCCTGTAGTATTTTATTTTATTCTTTTTATTGTAGGACATGTTGTATTATTCTTGTCCTGGATGTAAAGCACTTTGGATACCTGCTGGTTGCTGTAAAGCGCTAAATAAATAAATGCTGATTGGTTGATTGGAGCTCCATAGCACAGAGGGATTTCTATTTTTCTTACTTATTATCAATCTTATCATCAATGCTTTTCTTATCCTGATTGGGTTGAATGACATGTTTCCTTGGAATGTTGTGAAACGGTGCGCAATGATCTTTGAAGTGAGTTTTCTTGCGTTTTGTGGTTGTGTCAAATAAATGGGTTGCTATGTTTTGTCGTGGTTGAATGTGCCCCTGGTTAATTAGAAATGTGTTGGACTGCATTTCCCATGTGTACTTGCATGACTTTAGCACAGGTGTGTTCTATTTGCCCTCATTATAAGATGCTGGATCAACATGGGTCAAACATTTGCCCTTATGACTGTTGAGATACTTAAAAAAAACTTTTCATTTGTGTATGTCTCAGCTCAAATACTTCTCAAGGTAAATTCATGATGGGATCTGAAGGGATTTCAGCATTTGATATGGGTCACAGTCAGATTTGTTTTGGAATGAATGTCAAATGTGTTGAGGATAACAGTAGGCTGGACAGCTTTGTGTTTTCTAAATGACTTCTACTTTTACTGCATTTCTTAAAATCAAAGCACACACCTTGGTGATGTATTTGCTTCTGTGTGATGCGATTGTGCTGCCAGCTTACCTCTGGTAACCTCTGTTCTCATATCCACCCAGCCCTCCAGTCAGGTACAGGGGGCTGTCTGGAGCCAGATGGGGGTTCATCCTCTGGGAGAGATGGAAGATTTTGGGAGGAGGAAAAGCTTCCCATTCACCGTCTTCTCTCTCCAGCCAACACTCGCTGCGACGGGACGAGCGTTTGTCTCTGCGTCTGAGGAGGAGACAACTTTTTTAGGTTAGTAGTCCTCATTATACCAGCAGTTATTCTCGCTCTGCCAGTTCTATCTCCACAGCGCTGCAGAGTAAGGTCTGGATACGGCATAGACATTCTAGGATAGGAGAAAGAAAACGCTCTGGGTTGTTAAACCAGTCACAATCACGCAGCGACGGCAGCTCTGCTAAATAGTCTCAGGAAGTAACTGTTTTTTGTGGAACATTTGCACTCCGCAAAAGAAATTGCCACATCCAATGTAAGAGCCAATTATTGCCCTTAGTATAAAAAGGAACCAATCTTTGTGAGCTATTTAAATTAACTGGATACATAAAACCTAATTTGTTCTTACCAGTGTATTGGCATGTGTATTTTGTCCACAACAATCCCACCAATCGGTCCCAAAACATCCCTGTTAGTAAAAATGATGTTAACACATTCTTTGCATATCCCTGAAAGAACCAATACGGACTGCCTTGTTGCACGATCCAAATTCTCTTCAAAACTTGCCATTTTCAGTGTATAGCTTGCTAGCTAACTTTGAGAACAACAATACTTAGAGAACAGAAGGTGTAGGGACATGGACGTCAGGCTTTATCCTGGAAATGTACAACTGTTGATCCAGTCTGTATTGCGGGTTAGCCAGACCTTCCTTCCCAGCGCTGCAGAGGAAGGTCTGGCTAGTCCACACAGCATTCCTGGATGGGAGAAAAACGTGCTCTGGTTTATCGGCAATTCTTTAAACCAATCACAATTGTTTCGGGCGGCACTATGTGCCGGATGGAGCCATGGTGCCTCTGCAAAATAGCCTCGGGAAGGAACTTATTTTGGTAGAATGCGTATGTTCAAAGGTAGTTTTAGTCTTGCAACATATTTACCCTGCAGAGATCTGAGGAGCAGTTACCATAGTCCTCATCAATCGACCAGAGTTTGGAATTACAACACAAAGAAAGCAGAATGTAACGGACATCCGGCAGAATTTCCAGCGGTACCTGAACAATCCTGGAAATGAAAGATTGTCGATATACAGTGGTGCCTCAAAGTTTACAACACATGCTTAAGTGACTAAAAAGAGGAATAAAAAATCATGTTTTGGAAATTTATTTTAATACCTAAATAAAAAATGAGGTAAAACCAACCTTTAAGGACACCAATTTCTTTGTGAATGAATAACGTATTGTAAATAAATAAATGTTCTTATTTAAAAACAGGGGTCATAAGATACATAACCTATGTTAAATTCCCATAGAGGCAGGCAGATTTTTATTATTAAAGGCCAGTTATTTCCTGGATTCAGGATATTATGCATCCTGATAAAGTTCCTTGGCCTTTAGAATTAAAAAGCCCCACATCCCCACATACTCTTCACCATGCTTAGAGATAGGCATGGGATACTTTCTATAAAATCATCCTCAATGCAAATCAAACCAGGTATTAGTCTAACTGAAATAAAACCATGCCTATCTCTAAGCATGGTGAAGAGTATGTGATGATGTGGGGCTATTTAATTTTAAAGGCCAAGGGAACTTTATCAGGATGCATAATATCCTGATCCAGGAAATAACTGGCCTTTAATAATAAAATCTGCCTGCCTCTATGGGAATTTAACATAGGGGTAGTATACTTAGACCCCTGTATTTTAAATAAGAACTATTTATTTACAATACGTATTCATCAAAAGAAAATGGTGTCCTAAAGGTTGGATTTTACCTCATTTTTTAATTAGGTATTAAAATAAATTTCCAAAACATGATTTTTTATTCCTCTTTTTAGTCAACTTAAGCATGTGTATGTAAACTTTTGAGCACCACTGTAGACAAGCTTTGGCACCCCTCTCTCTGGTCCTACCTGCTCTGTCCCTCTTTCTTGGCTCGGCCCCGACTGGATCGTTCCTGCAGGCAGCAGATGAGGAAGGACAGGGACATGGCGAGGATGACAACGCCACTCACCACTGAAGCCAACACAGCCACTCTCAGACCACGGTCCTCAGGCCTGGGGATCGCTGGGGGGGGGGGGGAGGGGGGTAAAATGTATCCCATCAGCAAATCCCCATGAAATGTCTGTCGGTGTTGTTGGGATTAAATATATTCATATCATGTGTGCATGAACATCATTATATTCACGTAGTGCATTATATTAATCATGTGTGTTAAATTCATTATATTTTGAGCTAAAGAGCAAAAGCATTACACATAGTCTTCTTGGTTTCAGTGTGATAGTTCATAAAGTTCACTGTGACCTTTTAATAAGTTGTTTTGGTACAATGTGTCCAACCCATAGCTCGCCTAGTGAGTTTAATTCTGAAAAGCAGGGCCAAGGGTGGTTAGGGACGTCCTGTGTTTGGGTGGGGTCCTCTCCAGTAGAAGTCTGAGACCTGTTATCTATTTTGCAGGCCAAGCTCTGCTTGGCACTAACCTTCTGAAGACAAAACACAGCGCACAAAACATGTCACTGGTAGCAAATGAACTGCCCCTGGCACATAAGATCATGCAAAAGGGAAAAGAGGAAGACAAAACTTAGGGAGAGCTATGGATGTATAATTCTCTTTAACTTGTCTCTGGAATATTCCATGGTATTAAACGTTCTTTCATCCAACCTACGGACTTGAACCCTTCTTCCTGAAAGAATCTAGAAGGGCAGGATGTCGCCCCAACAGTGTTCAGTTATTGGCCAAATGAACCGGCTTACCTTCGCAGACAGGCAGGTAGTTGCTCCACTGCGCTTTGCCGTTCCTGACGTTGCAGTAGATCTTATCGCTGCCGACCAGCTGGTATCCCTCCCTGCACCAGAAGGCCAACACGCTGCCAATGGACACGCCTGTGCCACTCTCGACGTAGAAGGAACCCCGATGTGGCGGCAGGACCGGGATACAGGAAAAACCTGAGACAAAACCGAAGTGTGTAAAGGGCTTTGAGTGGTCGTTAAGACTACGAAAGTGCTACATAAATGTAGTCCATTTTTTTTATAACTCCAGAAATAGAAAATGTATCTTTCCTTAGTCAAAAAAACTTGCTTCATTTAATTTCGGTCACATCCTGGCGGCTCAGGCTGTGGACGGATGTGGCTCAGGATGTAGAGCGGTTGTCTACCAGTCGGTAGTTCAATCCCTGGCCCCTGCAGTCTACATGTTAAAGTTTCCTTAGGCAAGACACGGAACTTTATGAATTGTTGTGCGGGAATCTGATAAGCACGTGACACTTTGTATGCTAGCCTCAACCAGTGAATTAATGGGGGTGAATAGTTACATTAAATTACATTTCATGAGACCAATAAAATTGAGTTTATAACGTGGGTTGCGCTTTAACGGAAGTTATACTCAACGGAAATTTTTGTTGGAACGCTAAACCCAAAGTTAAGAAAAGGTAGCATATCTACCAAAATCCTGTAAATTGTCAAATGAAATGACAGTGTGGTGTCCTCCTTAACTTAGGAACTTCAGATGCTACCTTTTATTGAATTTTTCTAAGATACATTTTGGGGCATTTTATCCTTTTACTAGACAGCTATAGACAGGAAAGGGGGAGGGGGGGGGGGGGGGGGGAGAAAGAAGGGGAAGGCATGCAGCAAATGTCCGCAGGTCGGACTTGAACCATGAGCTGCTGCATCCAGGACTGAGCCTACATATGGGCACCGCTCTACCAGGTGAGCTACCCAGGTGCCCCTTTTATTCACTGATTGATTTATTGGTGTGTGTAAAGTGCTTTGAGTGGTTGTTAAGACTAGAAAAGGGCTATATTAATGTAGTCCATTTTTATCACTCCATAAATAGGAAAAATCCCTTTTCCTATTCAAAAAAAACTTTTTCATTTTAGTCACATACTGAACTTTGTATGATTGTTGACAATTGCTGGATTATGGTCTGAGACACTTATTTTATTTATATATATATATATATATATATATATATATATATATATATATTATAACATTTTATGACTTTTTCTTTCTTTTTTTAATTCAAAGCTTATGATCTCTGTCCCGATCTAACTGCAAGTTTTCCTTTTGTCTCTGTCTGCCTCCTGGTACTTCTATCCCTCCTCTTTGTTTCTCTTATGTCTCCACTCTCTTGTCAAACACACAGCTCTGTCCAAAATGTGTCTGTTATCTTACCATTGGCAGTTCCACTGGATAAATGGATAGATGCAGGGAGAGAGAGAGAGAGAGAGAGTACTATTTTTATCTTCCTAATCCTACAATACGCAAATACCTCTGAGAGGTCTCGTGATGCAGCAGATATTATTAGATTGTGCTGCAGGGATTTTTGAGGCTGTCAGGAAATCTCCTGTAAATATGTCACTAACAGGCCATATATTTCTCAAAGCTCTTACTCAAATGGAGAACAAGCATGATTTATTTCTGCACAATACCACAAAATGACCATTTGATGTGTGCAGTGAGTTGACAGAGGTATTGATCAATGCTAGTGACTCAGCAATTATACTTGGCCAGCTGCTGGGCTTTCTGGCTTTTAAAGCTCATTTTACTGACTCATACTTTGTCATGGCCAGTGTGTTAGACATTAAGTCACATTAAAAAAATACTTGTCCATAAAATCACAAGGGTAATAAATACCAGATGATTAGATTGTTATCTAAAATGACAGTATATTTGACTTGAATTACAGAGAAATTTTAGCCTGTAAATCCAGACCCAAACCCGAAAGATCAAGGGTCTGGCATTGAGTATTGAAAGTCACTCAGGTCGAGGGGCGGCCCCAAGCGTGCATTTGAAAATCTCACTGCACGCAATTGGATAACGCTACAACAAATCACAACAACACACAGGTTGAAGTATGCAGAGCCCGTAGACTATACTATAACTGGTAGATTAAACTGTCGTCATCTGTTTAGCTTGCCTCTGGCCCGCCTATATCAGATGCACCAATGTGATTGGTGCAGCTCGCCTCTGGCCCGCCTTTATCAGATACACCAATGTGATGTGTGCAGCTCGCCTCTGGCCCGCCCATATCAGATACACCGATGT
>NC_045755.1:2948901-2949325 GCF_008692095.1 Etheostoma spectabile
GCTCGGCTACAAGGGTGTAGTTAATGAGCAGCATTACTCAATGCCAGAGTAACTTGCCGAGCAAATGTGCTCCTGCGAGAACTCTGGATTTCCAGGGTGGAGAAATGTCATGTTTGTACTGGCTATGACGGCTATGCCTGATAGAAACTACACAAACCCCAACCGACTTCATTACAGCAGGAAGTATGTTGCTCCTTTTCTAATTAAACGAGTGATTTGAGAAAATGCATCTTCACTTGAATAACTTACAGAAACAAGCATTTACACACACAAATTAAACCATTAAGATATACTATGCTACAACAGATTTCAGTTGTAAAAGGGAATTTGTTTTAAAGGTGCCCTGCCACACAAAAGCGTTTTTTTAAATATGTCAGGTCCATATGTGTTTGTGTTATGTGGTGAATGGGAAAATGAACGGCTA
>NC_045755.1:2949335-2949584 GCF_008692095.1 Etheostoma spectabile
CAGCTCTAGCCACTGAAAAGAAATAAGAGGATAAATCAGGCCAATTACAAAAGCTGGTTGGTCTGATGTCATGTTGCCTGAGCTCACTACTATTCATGATCTCGCCCAGTTGCGCTGGGTATAGGATGCTAATAGCCAGGCTCTCATTGGCTAGCTGTTAGTCAATCAGAGGCAAGCAGCTTAGCTGGTTGAATTTTAATGAGAGCTGGCACAAATCGAGTTGAGTCTTCCTGCAGGCTTTCTATACCA
>NC_045755.1:2949594-2951241 GCF_008692095.1 Etheostoma spectabile
TAGAATGGCTTGAAACAAAGTAACCAAGGCATTTTTCCCACAAAAAATGTTAGAGTCCATGGTAGAACTTAAGACATCACCACAAAGTGGTAGGGGATCTTCAAGCTGCATTACAGATATTGCCGATTGCTTAAACACTAAAACTGAATGGTTAGACAAAAGCGTTGAAACCGTAACATTTTGTAACCATGTCTTAAACAAAGGCACCAAAAGTACAAAAAATGTTTTCTGCTTTGCACTTTGTTTACAATGCTGCAACACACTTCCTGCGAAACACTACACATTTATTTATTTTTTTACATTAGAAACTTTGTTCAAAAACAAAAACTCTTGCAATCATTGGGGAAACACTTCTCTTCAAAATGCAAAACAATGTTTGAAAATTGGCAACAAATCCAAACACATGATCACCTTGTGTGCCGCCATCAGTCTTCAAGGAGTTCTCCATCGCCATGCCACTCTAGGTCTCTACAATACTGCACACATAATAACATTTCTTGATGCACTCCATAATGTAGTTGTACATGACATACCACAGCTGCTGAGGGTTTGTTCTTTCACCAGTGGACGCGATCCCTGGGCGCAGGGACATCATGGTTCCGTGGTTTCTGTTACATGCAACATCAGGGAAATTAAACGCCACACGCCGGCCACAGCAACGGGATGGTTGTGGTCAGGAAGAGAATAACGCGGAAAAGAACTGCAACACGTGGGACGCGATTCCTTGTATCCGGGGTGAAAGACCGGTGCTGTTTGACCCATCCACCACCCCGACCAACCTCCCTTTGCAGATGTTATATGATGATATACTGTATGATTGCAAGAGTTCTGTGGTCACGGAATAGGCTTCCCATTGAAATACATTACATCACTTCAACATGTAATCCACACACGAAAAAAAACATTTAGGTGACTTGTACACAAATCAATAGATAAAATAAGGTGACCATTGCACGAACTGTCATGAGACTGGGCTAGAATATAAGTCCAATGTTCTCTCTCCTTTTAGCTCTGGTTTGGCCTCCGCCAACTCCTGAGGGAAAATTTCTTTAGCTGAAAATATCTTTAGCTGTTAGTTGCTGCACTATATTCACCAGCTGGTTGCTAACTTTACGTGTGCACTATTTGTTGCTGGGCAGGTGGCGTACTATGGGTTATCACAGCTTGTTTTTGCTGAAAACAGCTGCCTGCTGTTGCTGGGGTGATGAGAGCGGTGAGACTGAACCAAAACAGAAACCATGAGCTGAACGTTATTACAATGTGCATAGAACTGCAGGGTTGGGTGATACTAAGTGAACATTGAGAGAGACAACTTTTACATTACACATATTTTTTCCCCCCCCATTGTTATTATTATTGTTAATATGAAAATCATGATTAGTGCAGCTTAAAAGTTCCTGCTGAAAAGAAAATAACAAAGATAGAAAATGAAAGTGTGGTGATGTTTAAATAAGTCATTGCCAGAAGGGAATGTGATGCTGCAGTTTACTTTGCTGTGTGATGTCATCCCACAATAAGACCCTGTGAACATGCAAGCTGTTCTCTACCGATTAGGAATGACAGATGGGAGGATTTCTGCAGCGGTAGAGACAGAAAGGAAGAGGATCCTGTGTTATGACAGCATCTACACACACACACACACACACA
>NC_045755.1:2951251-2955599 GCF_008692095.1 Etheostoma spectabile
ACACACACACACACACACACACACCAGCCATGTACGTAACACGTACAGTACAGGGAAACAAGGACAAGCTGACTTTATAAGGGAAACTAAAAGCTCTTCTGTTTCAAACAAGCTTTCAGTTTCTAAAAAACTAAAGAGAGATTTTGTTGTAGCTTATATCTGCAAGATTCCATTCAAAACATATCAATGGTTTATTTGACTTCTGTGTGAGCATTTACAATGACACCACCTACTTATGTAATACCACATCTGCTCACACCTAGATTTATACAAACTGATAAAACAGCACGCACTGTGCAAGAGAAAGGGGAACAGCTAAATTTGAACTTTTAATTAGGATTGAATATAGAACTATGAATGTGTGATTGGCCAATGTCAGACACCTCTCTTTGTTTTCAACAAAATTGTTGCTGTTTGAAAATCTAATCTAATATAATCCTGTTATTTGTGTTTGAGAGATGTAAATCTCTCGGGGAAAGAATACTAAGGGGTAAAATTTGCATTTGAATGAAAGCAATGTGGTACTTAATTAAAATTATGTGGTTTTAATTATCATCTGAGATTCATCTGGTTTTTAATCGACATCATTTTCAGTAGCAGGAGCTTTCATATACTGATCTATCATAATAACTCCTACATGGTGCAGAGCAAAACAGTTATCTATTTGTGTACATGGGGATATTGATTATTAGACGGTTAGGTAAATTAACTTTCAATGTCATTATTATTGAGACTTTATTGGGCTTCATGGCTTAGCTTCTGGTTCCCAATTATTTTCTCAAAGAAGAAAATAGGACAAGTAATTTACAGAGCAGATATGTAAAATGCAATTTAATCTTAGTTGAACTTTAAATTTAAAACAGCAGGCTATTAGTTAATGTTTTTGGAGTAGACAATGTTTATTTTTTAAAGTTGTTATGGCAAACCTGCTAGCAAGGAGTTGTGTATTTGAACATCCAGCCGAAACTGCGCAACATTACCCTTACTTGTATTTCTGACAACCCAAAGTTCAACATTCACTCTGATTATACCTCCGTTTTGGTCTCCACCAAACTCATGATAACAATATCTGGCTCTTTAGCTGCTAAATGCACTATATGTTCACCAGCTAGCCAATAACGTTGTCTGTTTGCTGTTTGGTGCTGAGCAGGTGGTGTACTGTGGGTGTATTGGAACCTTTTCACTCAAAACAGCTGCGTGTTAAACAAATTGACAACTTGTGATCATGAACCAGAAGAGTAAAGTTGCGTGCTGTAGCAGACAACAACAGCTAGAAGATGCAAAAACATGTGTTATGGCTGAGGGGCAATTGCGGAGTTGGATGATAATTCTCTCAGCAGCTATATAAATAATTTAATTTTTATATTACAATAGCTTAGCTTGTTAGCTAGCTAACGAACTGTCAAACCATCAGTAGCCCATTAGCTGATATGTGTACTGTACATGCACAGTAGGCCTATGTGTTCTGGAAACTTACCGAAATGCACTTTCTAAACGTAAGCATGCATGCACGCTTGCCAAAGGAAAAGCCTTTTACCTCTATAAAGGCATATAAAATATTGAACATACTATGTGACAGTGTGTGTTTTAAGATTCTAGTGTTTTTTTTTTGTTGCCATCCCTTCCAATTCTGAGACACTGAAGTAAAACCCACCTCCCCATGAGTCGACAAGCTATAGTAAACTGAGAGGTGGAACAATAACGCCAGTGACCCACCGCCCCCCCACACACACACCTCCCAGTGGAACCCAGATTCAATAAAAACTGGTATTACTTCTAAAAGAAAAATCATTGTGTTATTGAGTAGGGTTAGGGTTTGTCAGTTGTGTAGTTGTCTGAAATCTGTACTGTCCCAGTTGTGTGTGTGTGTGTGTGTGTTATCCCACAAAAAGTGAGGCTGCGTGTGCGTGTGTGTGGACTCTGCGCTCTGTTTGCTCTTTCCTGTTGATTCGGTCCCATTCAGAAAGCTTCTCTGTCATCGTGGAAACTGTGGGATGCCAATCAAAGCATTCAGCAGCCAGCAGAGCCCTAATACACTCCTAGAGCCCCAAACCTGGCAACCCGACACCAACAACCAAACATCCTCTCTGCTGTATTCTTCTCCAAAACCCTTCCCACTTGTCTCTGTCAGGGAAGCACTTGGAATAGTTTGTGATTAAATAAAGATTAGGCTCTCTGCATTAAAGATTTAAACACACATACACATTCCCATGCACAGAATGAGTGAACAGAACAAACACACACTCACTAGATGCACGCATGTAGACATCATGTTCTGTATATTACCATGCTACCAGGCTCTAACACACTCACACACACTCTCAAATAATTTTTTTTTCACTTTATGTACTTTTCAGCTTCATGAACCCCAAATTTAAAACCATATCCCATAAACTGATCATTACATTATTCACGCCTTGCCCTAATCAAACAATTCCAATTTCAAGAAAGAGGCTGAGATAGCATGACTTCTAGCCTTGTGGGCCAAATGTCCCTAATTCTCACTTTATTTATTACCTCAAACATATTCATAATGAGTTTGTGGTCTCAATTGCTAGTTTCAAGTCTTCAGTACTGCACGATGTTCATTTAGTAAATTATGGTTCCATATCTTTTAAAATTAACGATAAAGCAAGGGATGTTTTAGGGGCGTGGCTACAGGCCAACCTGTCAATCAAAACAGATGCTTAAAATTGCAAACCATGACAACGTGTATATTAAAATAGACCTGAACTTGTTTTTGGGTGCTGTCTGTGTTTTTGTCTTAAACTTTGACCCTCTTACTGTGTGTTTTCACTTAGTTGCCCAAAAATGTCTCAGTGAGTGTTCTGCCAACCAAGCAAGCTAGCCACTGCTAGCGTTAGCTGGTAACTTAGGGGAAAGTTTGAAAGTTTGAAAATCAGCTACTTTCCCCTTTTTAGCATTTGGCTTAGTGCAATGCCACTGCAACCATAAACAACACTGGCGTGGCTGCATCATCCTCCCCCACTCCACCCTCTTTACCAAAAACCATCACATTAAGTTTCAAATACCCAAGTTGGCAATGTCCAAATTGCCAATCTCAAGGCTTCCAAACGGTAGTCCTCATACGTTCATTCGTCTGTGGTCAAGTTCCACTGTATGTATCACACTGGATCCTACACTTCCCACACCTGGTAAACACTCATCTTTTAAAAGACACTCAATGGACAACACAAATGGAGAGTGGAAGTAGAGAAGAAACTCTGCAGTTCCAAGTTAGACATTAGCAAAAAAAGACAAAAGAAAGACTCTCTTACCTCCATGCTTTGTCAAATAGAAAAACAATGCTTAAAAATACATTTATTCTGAGTCAGACTTTATCAGACATTAAAAGTCTGAGTTGAAGTTAATGAAAGATGGCATTCTTGGCTGATGGCTGACTAGCTTCATCTCGTTCACCCTTGACTTCCTGTCTGATTCTTCTTCTTGAGTGTTTTTTTTTGGTCCCTTTGCTCCAGCTGTATGGGATCTGACCTCAAACAAACATCATGCCTCTCTCTGTCCACGCCATCAGTGTATGTTGTATCTATTTCTGTGGCGCCGCACTGATGCGCGGTATCACAACTGATTACCTAATCCCCTTGGCTCTCGCTCTGCCTGCGTACTATGTGTGTGTTCCTGTGCAAACACTTAAAGACATGCATGTTTGCCTCAGCCATGCATTAGTGCTTGTGTCCAGTGAGTCCCAAATGCTACTAAAGTGAAACAAAGTGTTCAAGGACATTTGTATAGGCAAAATCTGAGGGATCTGAGCTAATGGATGTTCTCCTTTAACCGGCAGCTTGGGCTGGATTTGATTGAGGATAATCTTTCCACTTTAACAGAGCAGGCGCAGTGAACTGATTTTGAACTACACACATTACACACATGCCAGTAGGGAGTTACACCGGTCTCAAAACTTTCAGCTATACATAGGGAACAGACTCGGCTGAGCCTAGAGTTCAATGGGTGCCCAAAAATGTAATAATTGGCACAGAAAAACACATTTAAGATGTAGCCTTCATCAAAATTACATGACGGAGAGACAAGAGATCTTAAATTCCACTTTCTCCTTTTGCGTGTTCTTCCACAGTGGCTGTCACTTTGTTTCAAATGGAATAAGTCACCTCCAACTCATTCTGGCATTCTAGAATATAGGATATGAAATCAAAAGTACACATGTCAGGTTGTTGGAAATGGATAAACCTAAAAGATAAATGACAATACCTCTATCACAAAAGAAAATTGGAAATGACAGTGCAAGAGCATCTGATTTTGGATATCTATGTTGTAAAAAGTACTTCCCGATTAGTTTATTGAAACGAGCCCTGGTGTGAGTTTCTCTTTT
>NC_045755.1:2955609-2965148 GCF_008692095.1 Etheostoma spectabile
CTTATCTTACTTTTTTTTTTTTTTTCTACTTCTACCATTCATGTTTCACTTGAGTTAAAATTTCAAAGTCAAGGACCTTCTTGTGGTTATTTTAAAGCAACAAATATTTCGGAAAATAGTTATTAGCTTTCTTACGGAGAGTAAAATGAGAAGATTAATACCACTGTCATATCTCTACGCTAAATATGTAGCTGGAACCAGCAGCTGGTTAGCTTAGCATTAACTGGAAAAGGGGAAGCAAAATCTGCTTAGCAGCAACTCTAAAACTCACTTATAGTTTTAAATACATACAAATCTAAATCTTTGAAGTGTAAAAACAAAACTTTGGCGTTTTACTATAACAGGCCTGAAAAAAATCCATCCCAACCTCACAGGAACCTGTGTAGTTTTATGTCATGAACCACAGCAGCAGTTTTAGTATAAACACAAATGTCTACTGCTTATTTTCAATGCGTCTCAGTTGAATATACTGTATATCCGAAGATGTTGGTCACACATAGCGGTACACAGCCCATACATTATACATGACATTTTATAGACTACACAAGGTTTGGATTAGAAAAAACAACAAAAAAACACCAATCGGGCAGTGAATCAAAGCTTATGGGGGGTAATTCCGGACTACTTCTTGGCTGGGACCAGTAACTTCCTGGAGTTTCTACTGGTTACTGGTTACCTGGCACCCCGTGCTGGTAGGCAGATTTTTAGACACAGTTTAGATGTTTCATTGAGCCCGCCCCTTAGTTGTTCCCATCCAATTTCAACCATCAGGGCAGAAAGAAGGCAAATTTCAGACTCTGCCTTGGTGACTTTGTTCAGCAAGCGGTAGTCCGGCAAGCTAATAATGAAATTGAGTCACTGCCAGCCACCATATTGTATTAACAAGCAAGAGATAGAAGGAACTTCTTGTCTGTAGAACGCCAAGCCTGTAGGGCTTAGGAGTGACATTAGTGTGTGTCGCTGACCGTAATACCCTTGGCACTGAGTGTGTGTGTGTGTGTGTGTGTGTGTGTGTGTGTGTGTGTGTGTGTGTGTGTGGGTGTGTGTGGGGGTGGGGGGGGGGGGGGGGGGGGGGGGGGGGGGGGGGGGGGGGGGGGGGGGGGGGGGGGGGGGGGTGTCCCCTTCATGCAAGTAGACTATTACGTGTCCAAAAAAAAAAAAAAAAAATACTCTTGTGGATCTTGCATGTCCATGCAGAAATCCAGACGATGCATATGTTTTAAGTTATCAGCGCCAATGTAAGATATATGAGTGAATACAGGTTTCTAGCATGGCTTCCAATGCAGTCCTGGAAAAAGAACTGTAGTACTTGGCTTCAAAAATAAACCGGGCTCTACCTGCAACCAGTGAGTGTGTGCATCTGTATTCCTGGGTGTTGGCGTGTCATTAACAGGATTTCTTGCACAAGAAATAGCCTGGAATAGACAAAGGGTAATTGGTTTAGCCTCTCAGTTAATCTGATTAACGGCATTGCAACATTTCACATTTTAGGCTTTTGGCTGATGATCATAGCCAAAGAGACTCAGAGGGAAGCATAAGCAACTTATTCTCATTGTGAGGTAGACGCTGTATCTAGAACTTAACATTTGTATTTGGTTTTGTCCAGGAAGTTGTATTCTTTTAAGATATTTAGCCACTTGGAACCACAAAAACAAGGTTGTGCTGACTGGCCTCACTCGATGCAGCGAAACGCTGTTGAGCATACAATGGGTTTCAGTGTCATTGCCGGCTTTGGTCTGAAAAGCCCTAATGCAACCATTGGTTGCATTAGGGCTGTTGTTGACATCATTTTTGTGTCAACTAACATGCTAAATTATCTTCTGGCGGCTGAAAATGAAACTCCCTTTAGCACAGCTGCTGGAAAACATCCTTGGAAACACTGCACACAGTTAGGATTCACTGTAAACTCCTGCTTGGCCAGATTGAGATGAAGACTGCCCGCTAAGTAACTGATATAGGCCTCATTTAGGGATTAACGCTGAGATTACCTTTCACACACTGAGGTCAATGGGCTGTGTTACCATGTCAATGTAAAGGCTTACGGCCTTTTTGTATTAGGCTGAAAGAACCGCTGGTCATTGGCAGGCTACCAACACCAACCTGCCCTGCAACCTGCACTGCTGCATCTTCTCACTGTAGTCGCCGGTTCAGTCTGCAAACAGGTAGTCTGAATGTAAAACCTGACTTTGACTTAAAGTGAGCAAAATATTTCATTTCATTCATACATTCTTACATTTCCTAAGATGGTTTTTGGACCCCAGGAGAATTAACTTGTGGGCTTGATGTATCATGTTGTTTTTTGTTAGATAGATAGAAAGATAGATATAGATATATATCTCTTTAAATAGTGTGTATGTATATATATATATATATAGTTTATATTATTCTATTTAATGAAGAAGCTTTTAGCCACACCAGCGACGTGGCTCAATGGATTGCAATGTCATCCTGTCAGTTGGTCCATCACTTTGGTCCAGGCGGAATTATCTTGACAACTACTGGATGAATGGCTTTGAAATATTATACAGACATTTGTTTCCTTCAGGATGAATCCTAATAACTTTGGTGATCCTCTGACTTTCTGTCTAGCACCACCATGAGGTCAAACTATCGTTTATAACCAATTCCTGCAAAACTGATGACATTTCCATCAGCTTAAGTTGTACTTTGTGTTTTGTGCCAATTAGTACATGTTAACATGCTAACAAGGTTATTTAAGATGGAAAACATATCTATCACACACAAGCAAGTTAGCATGCCATTGTGAGCATTTCCTCATGCTGACGTTAGCATTAACTTAAAGCTGTTCCTTAGGTACAGCCAGAGGCGTAGCACAAAATTCTGGGCCCTGTAGAAAGACATTTTCTATGGGCCCTTCTCTACATCCACAGGTATTCATTCTAACATCTTTTTGGACCCTTCTCACATGAGGGCCTTGGGTACTCAGTCCGACGCCCCTCAGTACAGCCATACTATTACATGGCTGTAGACTCCAATCTGTTTGTATAGTTTATGGGATGGTTTTTAACTAATACTGCAATAAATCCTGCAAACATACACTGACTGCATGAGTACTGTCTTTTACTCTGTGTGTACTGTAGCCTACTGTATATCTATCGGAGATCAAAATGGGTAATTATATCTAATGAACTAACTTGAACCTAGGTGAAATAACTTTATAGAAAACTGCTTTTAATGCTGGTACACTAAACATGTATGGTGTTTCTTTGTAGATATTACTATACTTTTATTATAGTTTATTATAGTAATGCTATTGGACTTTAAAAGCAGTGTAAGGGTTAGTGTTATATGTTTTGGCAGGGGAATAATTTGGGTGTTGGGGAGGTTTTATTGGCCGTTGGGATGGTTTTGGCTGGTTTTGATTGCCCATTGGGCTGGTTTTGTCATCAAGACCTGGCAGGCAACCCTAGGAGAGGGAGAAAGACGTGTGCTGTTGGCAGAAGAGCCGTGGACTGTAACATGCATGGAAATGAATTACAATATAATATATCTGGCTTTTTATAATATATCTGGCTTTTCCACTGATGGTCTAAAGTCACAAAATGTGTCGTTAGTCACCATTTACATTTTCTTTTACCTAAAACGCATTTGTGAAACAGCTAAAAGCAGCGGATGAAGGGTTTAATTGATATATAGCTAGCTAAAGGATAAATAATGACAACAGTTATAAGGGACCGTAGTGGTTATGGTTAAAATAAATCTAGTTAGCCAACGTGTGTGAAGGGTCTAGCTTTTGCACTTAATAAAACATAATGAAACATAACCAAACCAACCTAAACACTGACAGTTCAATAGTTTATCAAACAATATCCACTTCACATAGTTAACGTTACATTACATCTAGTTGAATTAAAATCTGTTCCAATAAGCCCATTTGGAACATGACGGGTGGTGTTGATAAAGGTGTACTTGAGTCAGATGAGCCTTTATTATCTTCTCATAGTTTTGCTATAACACAAACTCTTCCAGATTGTCTTCATTTTGGTTTCATCTGTGTCTCCTATGTTTAACTGGATTTATTTTTGTTGTATACATGACAACTGAGGCTGGTTTATTCTCAACAGGCTGAACCTAAAATGACTCAACTGTCTAAGACAGTATTGCTGCTGGACTCCAGACCTGAAGGATAGGCTTAAAACATGATGGAAAAATGAGAGACACTGCTTTTATGTTCATCTCTCACTCACTCACTCACTCACTCAAACACAAACACACACACACACACACACATACACACACCACACACACACCACACACACACACACACACACTTTGGTTACATGAACATTGATATTAATCACACCTCCGGGATTTAGATTTAGAAACTCTCACGTTAAAGCTCTGGTCTGGCATAATTCAAGCATGCGGTCCGATGTTGCAATCCAGCTGATTGTGTATGTTTGTGTGTGAGTGTGTGTGTGTGTGTGTGTGTGTTTTATTAAAGTATAAACTGCTTATTCCTGCTCTGTCGGACACAGAGCTGCTGTTATGAAATGAGCAACTGTGTTTATTCTGTAAACCTTTAAGACGATTGGTGCCATTTGGGTTGAGCGTCCATTTCGTGTGTTTTTTGTGTGTTGTCTACTTTGTGTGTGTGTTTTATGTGTGTATTAGGCATGTGAGGTTTGCATTTTGTCATCAGCTGTAGGCTATGCATACAAGTGAGGATATGAAATGTGATTGCAAAGGGGACGGGTGAGGAACATGAGAAGCAATGGTGGAAAGAAAGGGAGAGAGAGGCAATGGAAGAAAATAAAAAGAAGTGACAGGAGCTTCTTGAGAAAACTACTCTAAGAGGAAAAACAAGGAGTACGAGAGAAACAAAGTGACAGACGGAGAAAAGGCAATTAGTAAAAAAAGAGAAACAGATGAGACAGAGGTTGGAGAAAATAAGCAGGGGAGAGAGAGAGAGAGAAACACATTGAGTGGAGGAAAGGAAAGACAGAGTGGGGAAATGGACAGAAGGAGCGGAGGAGAAGAGAAAGGCAGCTCATGCTCCAGTTGAGGGTAAGTCATGCGAGCGGCGCTGCAGCTTTCTCTTCAGGCTGAGCTGCTCCAGCCTGGACATAACAAACTGTCTTTAAATGCATCACCTGCCACACACACACACACACACACACACACACACACACACACACACACACACACCACCACCACACAAAGGCCGGCTGACTCAGTGGTATAGCGCTTGCCTACCATTTGGAAGGTTGGTGGTTCAATCCCTGTCCCTAACACTGAACCCCAAGTTTCCCCCGATGCTGCGCGTGATTGTGTGTGAGTGTGTATCTGATGAGCAGCTTTGTACGGCAGCCTTGGCCACAGTGTATGAATGTGTGTGAATGGTTCTCGTATGATGTAAAAGCGCTTTGAGACTAGAAAAGCGCCATATAAATACAGCACATTTACAAAAAAGTGGATATTTGCTTGTATGCAGAGTCAGACGTAATTGCACATACATAAAACCTTTGGACTTTGATACGTGTGAAGCCTGGAAAATTGTCCCCACTTTCCAAAGATCTTTTCACTCTCATAGATTTTCAACAGAACACACATCTTGCTAGCACACAGATCCACTATTAATCCAAAGCACGAAAGAGTAAGTAAATGTGCACTCACACACACTTTACAGTATACACATTTACATATCCGACTTTCTCTCTGAGTTTTGAGGAGAGGGGTTTTCTTGTTTTGGGAAAACTTTATAAAATAGAGTGGAGGTATTTGAAAAGTCTCCTCTTGGTTTTGTTCTCAAGTAAAAGTCCACGCAAACACTGATGTTCAAGACCGTTCAGTTACTTTCAACGACATGTTTTTGTCTAAAACCAAAAATAGGCTTCTTGACCAAAGAAGCCTATTTTTGTGTTCTTGTATAACGTGCTTTCTGTGGTCAATTTTAGGGTTTTATTTATTTTTTAAGATCTTTTTTTTGTGGGGGGGGGTTTGGATATTTTAATAGAAAGGAGCTTAAGACGGAGGGGAGGGGGGGGGGGTGTGATGACATGCAGCAAAGGGCCACTTGAACCCAGGCTGCTGCTGTAAGGACTAAGCCTCATGAAATGTGTATATACACGCTCAACCAGGTGAGGTACCGGTGCACCCCTTTAGGGTTTGCACCGGTACCTCACCTGGTTGGACAAGACAAGGAGAAACACATATCAAGGGGGAAACAGACTTTGACACAGTCTGAAGAACTTTTAAGGACTTGTTATTATGTTACTACATGTTATAATTAAGTTTTGTAAATCCCCATTTATGCTGAGAGTTTTACTGCCAATGGGAAGCCTGATACCAAGACTTGTTACTATGTAGCAACCCACCAATATCTGATTCTGTGATGTTCGAGGGTCAACAAAGATTTAGATCTACACATCTAAATCTATATACTAGGGTGTCAGCATTTTAAGCACTGCCAATCAACATGTAGTGTTTGACCATGACAACGTTTGTAGTAATTAATGATTCTGTTTATGATTGAATGAGTTTCCAATTGGTTTTCAATGAATGTCTTGGTCTGTGTAATGTATTGAAGTACTCTGAAAAACGTTTGCCTTTCAGTCAAATCAAATGGATCGTTTAAGACATTTTTTTTTTCTTTTTTAAATATTATTTTTGGGGCTTTTTGCCTTTTATTTAATGAGAAAAGGGAGAGAGAGGGGGGAATACATGCTGGAAATCGTCACAGGTCTGATTCCAACCCTGGACCTCTGCGTCGAGGCATTACCTCTAAGTATATGTGCGCCTGCTCAATCCACCGAGGTTCAGCTTCTAGTTTTCTTATTCTTATAGGATGTTAAACTGAATATCTTTGGATGTGGGACGGTCATCAAAAAAAGCTATTTAAATATGTCCACTGGGCTCAGGGCAAATTGTGATTGCAGAATAAGAAATGAGGTGCTTTAAAAGACAAGTTAAGTCTACACTCGTTAAATGTGTAAAATCATCATGAAACCTCACACTGAGTGAGCATTGGTAGCAGCAATAAAGGAAGAAATGGATAGGTGATTGTCATGCAGACTAACCTGTGTAGTTGCTGGTAGTGCTCTGAGTTGGCAGAGTCTCTGTCTGGACTTCCGTTGGCATCTGGGTTTCAGTCTGCAAGCCTGGCTGCAGCTGGATTATCGTGCCGGTCCAGTCCTCCGGCAGCGACTCGCTAACGGTGCTCTGCAAGTCCTCGGGGCTCAGAGTGACGCCCCTTGCCTGGACCAGAGCACAGAGCAGGGGGCATAGAAGCATCCAGAGATGGGTGCCTGTGCTTTGAGCGGGGGGTCCAACTTTGGGATACATAGGGTCACGTAATAAAGAAGAGCTTTGTAAGAGGAAGGAAGAAGGATTCACAGCCTCATAGCCGGGTGCTTTGACTCGACAAGAGTCTCGTTATGAGGGGAAAAGACCCTTTAGAGAAAAGTTTGGTGCTTCCCTTTTCTCCTTTTTCTTTTCCCTGTCTTCCTCTGCTGCTTTTCCTTCTCTCTTCTTCCTTCTTCTATTTTGTCCCCGTCTTCTTTTCTGATTCCCTCCTCACTCCCTTGGCAGAGAGAGGAAAGCCCCCTCTGCGTTTCCACTCATGATGCTGCTGTGCTGCAAGAAGGGATGACAGAGAAGGAGAGTAAGTAAAGGAGTGTGTGTGTTAATCTGTGTATATGTGTGGTAGATCCAGCTGTAATCTGCTCTCACATGCTGCTGTTTCCTCTCCAGCCCTCTCCTCTCTCGGTCCCAGAGCTCGTTCACTCTCTCTCTCTCTGTCCGCCACTCTCTCCCTCCCCCTGATCTCCTGCTGGGCTGACTGAGCTCTTGCGTAACACTAACTCATTCGCTGAGCTGTGCTGAGCTGTAACTCATGCAGCCTTAAGTCCTGATATTCCTGGTCGCTGGTCTTTCCCTCTCTGCCCCTCTCACCATGTTTCCCTCTCACTCTGCAGTTTCAGTATATTGATTGCATAGACAGTGTCACTCAGACTTTTACCGGAAAATTCAGTCTGATCGATATTTGCTATTGGATGGCCCCGATATATCACAAGCTGGGGGGTTAGCTTGTGACCCTCAGCTTAGCCCCCAGGGTAAGAGAGGCATGGAAGCTTGGAGCTGCCTAAACTGTAAACAGTTAGAACTCAGAAGACATCTGGTCAAAAAGCAGACTGAACACTTTTATAAATGTGTACAGCCTGCTTTAATCAAATAGGGTATGAATATCACATCAATTTCTTAAGTTGCTTTGCGTGTTATCACTACGTATTCTTTTGCTTTTTGCGTGTCTTTTAACATTGTGGCATACTTTTGCATGCACATAATAATCCATTGTTTGCCCTTTTTCTGAAAAAGTGTTTCTCCTTTTCTTTTAGGCATGCATCTCTACTGCAGCCCTGCAAACGGTTGGCTAGTTGGTTTGTGTACAGCAACCATAGCAACGCACAGAGATGACAGAAAGCCGTAAACAGGCAAGGGGCCGTAAACTGTCCAGAAACTGCTTAGGAACCTTGTTTGAGACACATAATCTGATTGCACTGTATACATGTCCAAAGAATGCTTCTAAAACCCAAAATAACACCAGCATATCCCACGTGTCTTGATCAGAAATGACTTAGTATAAAATTCTGAATATTCTCATATTCAGAATGAGAGTGGAATGTTAGTGTGCATGTTAACATACTAAACGTAGTGTAAAGAGCGAGAAAGTTGGAAGTTTGTGTACGGTGGAGGATGGAGTAGATGGATGGGTCAAACAAACACATGCATTTCATCCAGGACGCCTCTGCTTGCTTCCAGTGTGAAACCAAAAAATCTTATTTAACTTATGTACATTAGTTAAATTACTTACATAACATAATTAACTAGCATCACATAACAAAAGTACTTGTTTTAACCAAACATAACCAAGTAGTTTGGCTGAATTGACAACATTAACCACGTGTTTAAAATTGATGAGTTGAGAATGAGAACAGGGGTGTTAAATGAAACGCAAGCAGTGGCAACTTTTGAGTTTTCTTCTCCGTTCTCTAGTAGACTCGCAGTAAATCTGGCGGCAACGACTCGCACTGAGCTCAGGCTTGTACAGGAGATGGTTTTCATTGGTTCTTTCAAAGCGAAGTGCGAGGCAGTCATTGGTTGGCATTTTCTTTCTCTTTGCTGTTGGGGTGTAAAAAAAAATAAAAAATTTAAAAAAAAGTGTTTATTGGAAATAGTTACCAACTCTGCCCTTTATCATTAACAATGATTGGGGAATACCAAGGACTAGGTGGAGGGATTCTATCTCCACACTGGCCTGGGAGGGACTCGGGATCCCCCGGTCAGAGCTGGTTAATGTGGTTTGGGAAAGGGAAGTTGAGGGTCCCCTGCTGGAGCAGATTACCCCGGATAAGCAGATGAAGATGGATGGATAAAATTGATAACCACAAAAAGCATTTCTGGCTTTAATCTTTTTCTTGTTTTTCCCTTGCAACCATGCGGTGAAAAAACGTGACTACAGTACCTGCCTACATACCTGCATGAGTATCGTGTGTGTGTGTCTGTGTGTGTGTGTGTGT
>NC_045755.1:2965158-2976548 GCF_008692095.1 Etheostoma spectabile
TGTGTGTCTGTGTGTGTCTGTGTGTGTCTGTGTGTGTGTATTCATATAGGACTGTATGTATCACAAGTGGATGCGCAAGTGTGATATGAAGACCCAGATGGCTCTTGTTGATAGCCCTCTAGTCAGAAAGTCCATGCTAATACATGAATAATTGATGCGTCTGGGACCAAAAATAGGGGAACGAGATGGAGAGAAAAAAGAGATGGTGGAGAGCGATTGAGGAATGAGAGAGGAGCAGGCAGAGTGAGCGATGACATGAGAACGACAGGAAAACAATCACAGAGAGAAGGAAAGACAAGCAAGAGATTGGGGGGGAAGACAGATGAAATGAGATCCAGCGCTTTTAGCCTGAGAAAACTGCCATCTATAAAATGTTCGGCCAGTAAATGGGAACGCGACGGGCTCTGCATCCAACAACTACATTATTTACAGCCACGGCTTTGCCAAAGTGGACACAGGAAAGGCTTCAAAGGACTGATCCAAGATTTTATTTTAAGCCATCAAATTAAAGCTGCACTAGGCAAGTTTTTTTTCTTTAGAAATCCACCCGTCCTATCAGTGTGAATCTGAAAGAAGGTGGAGAAGGTGGTTTCAGGTGTCAGGGTTTCATTGATGCTGGGAAATGCTCTTAATTTACAGGATGTGTGCACACACTTGGATAAGTTAACACTCTTTGGAGAGGAAGTCTTAGTTCAAAAATAAATCCACCACGTAAGCTGAAGAACTGCTGTTGTGTGATATCTAGGTGGAAATCTTATAAATTTATAATTGTGCTAATGCTAAAGCTTTACGTGTAACGTGAAAGAGGTTACATGTAGGGTAGATGGTGCATTCACAGGCTCCTCGGTCCCTTTACCTCAGTTAGGAGGTTGCTCCTCTGACTTCGGTGTGTTCATGAGCTTAAGGTCCTAATGTGGATACAATAGGGACACTTGTGTGTGTGTGTGTTTAAACCAGTGGTCCTTAGGGGGTAGGGGGTACCAACAAAATGACAGAATATATGACTTTTTGGATTTTTGGTTTCATAGACTTTCTGTAATAAAACATCTAAAAGCCCAAATCTTGATATATATATATATATATAGTTTCCTTAATTTGCTACTTGCAGCATTTTCTCACATAAATGAATCATGAGCAAATTAATTATGAAACATGCTATATGTAAAACTAGTGCAAACAATTGTCACTGAGCAGACTAGCTGCCTCTACTCTGCAATTTCCGTTGTGTTGGATCATCGTGTAAATCTGCTGAGCTGCTTTAACAGGAAGGGCAGTGAAGCTCTGCTGATTGAAAGAGTGGAAGTCAAACAGAAAGCGACTCATCTCTGACAGATGTCCATCACATGTTCACACTTAAAACAGTGTGTATTTGCAGGACTGTGTGTGTTTAATGTGCACAGTAAATAGTACGGTTGGAGTGGATTATGAGGATTAAAGAAGCAGCTGGACAGTTATTGATATTGACATGATATTTTTCACTTTCCATTCTTTGTCAAACTGGAATGTGAAACCGAAGCTTTTATATTATTTATCTAACAAAGAAGTCTCTCCAAGAAAACAGTCAGCCTAGCGTATGCGTGACAAAGTGGAATATGTTGGATCTAACAGTGTAACAACTTACTGAGAGCTTGTAGTAAGACTGGAACAAGACAAATAAAAAGGCTGTTGGTTTTGCTAATTTGCTCATTTTTGGCCACTTAGTGGCAGCAGAATAAGCTGTAAACACAACATTAAAAAGTAAAGTTAATGTGCTCACATGTTACAAGCATTTCCTGGATGTTGGATATTCACTTGTGCTTTGTTTAGTCAATTGTCACTATGAAACTACTGATTGGTGCAGTTTCAATATGTACATTCTGGAATGTAAGGCAGACTTCCCGCTGCTTCTGGTGTTCATGCACAGCTGATATCGGCTAAAATATCAAGAGCAGCTTTTTTACAGTTTGTAGATAATGCAAAAGAAATACACTATATATACAAAATGTAGAGAAAAAAGGCTGGTCTAATAGCTTAGGGAACAATTAACAGCCAGTTTCATATATTACAGTCCAGAACAAAATGTAATTATTTCAATTAGTTCTGATGTCTGGCAGAACATAAAACTGCATAAAAGACAGACAGCACTCTATTTAGAGCTTATCAGCCAAAGGAAGGAAACACATCTCACTTTGTTTTGACAAAAATTAAAGCAACATGTACAGTGTAGTTATTTTAAGGAGTATTTAACACTTGAAATCAGTCTGTCAAACACACACACACTCACAGAGGCAGTGGCGATCTGCAGCTTTGTCACCATCAACCTAATCCCTAATGCAACATCTTAGAGCACATTAAATACTGTTATATAATACAAAAACACAGCACAGACCCACACACACACACACACTTTAACACAGGCTTAGTCTCTCTCAATAATATGTTTATACACACATACATACACGTATATTGTGTATTATGCATATTTGCAGGTGTCATAGTGTCTTTATATATATTTTTTTATATGTTGTTATATTACATTTTCACCGTGTGTGTGTGTGTGTGTGTGTGTGTGTGGTGTGGGTAATATATATATAATATTAATTATATATATATCTATAATATATATATACACAACACACACACACCACATATATTATATATGGGTGTATATGTATGTATGTGTTGTATATATATATATATATATATATATATATATATATATATATGTATATGTATGTCCCAGCAGCATAAAGCCAATAATCAGTGCTAAGTAGGGCAGTGCAGGGTCACACAGGACAGAGGGGCTTTCCTTTAACGAGAAGGTAACGAAGAACAAAGCAAGCCCTTCTCACCAGGGTTCATGTAATCTGTGGCAGCAGCTCAAAGATGGAGTCAACAATCAGAGGGTAACACAGAGCCAAAAGCAGCTCTGATTCGGCCGCAGTTTGAAACGGGATTCTTTGCAGCACCTGGAAAGCTCTACCAATAATATAAGTAAGAGAGGGGCTTTAACTCTAAATGCATAAACTTATTGGCTGATGCCAATTTCTGACAACGTGATTTGTTCAGAGACATCACGTGACAATTATAATGATTGGACAATTATAATATCAAAATGAAGAAAAAAGTGAGTTGATAAACCTTCTCATAAAAGACTTATTATATTAATTATCATTTGCAAGAGGAAGAATTAAGAAAAAACAAGTCAATAAAGTTGAAATACCTTTGTTAAGTGCATTGGCGCATAAGCTGAAGTGCGGACAGGATTGTATGGAGACCGGGGGACGGTGACCAAGGCACAACCCAGCAGTGGCTGATGATTCATGTAGCTAGATTGAATGAATAAATGAATGAATGAATGAATGAATGAGTGGGTTAATTTGTCCTAAATACGCAAAGACAGGGCTTAAAATTTTAATTGATCCACAAAAGGATGGTTTCTGTAGCAGTAGGACAGGACCAGGGTTCAGATCAGGCAGGCTTATACAGATGTTGACCCAGATGTGGCTGAGTTACTGAGGAAGGATAAAGATGCAGTAATTAATATAAGCATGTATTTTGATGGCACCTGGCAAAAGAGAGGCTTCAGTTCCCATTATGGAATCGGAGTGTGCATTGAGCGCCTAACGGGACTGGTAATAGACTATGAGGTACTATCTTCATATTGCCATGCTTGTGCCGGGAAAAAAAACATGACAAACAAGAGAACAAAATAACGTGGCAAGAGTTTGACAACTGGAGACAGACGCACAATGACTGTGCCAAGAACTTTGCAGGATCAAGTAAGGCAATGGATCAAGAGTCAGCAAAGAGGGTGCGGGCCAGGTCTGTGAATCGCCACCACCTACAACACACCCACATGCTGCCAGATGGGGATAGTGCAGCATTTAGGGAAGTAATTGCAGTGAACCCATGCCCTGGGCATGACAGTGTAAAATTGGAATGCATTAATCATGCACACAAGCAAATGGGTATTGCGCTATGAAAATTAAGTGCACAGGCTAAGTTAGAAGGAAATGGTGTGGGAAGCTAACTGCCACTAAATGCAAAACTTTGCAAAATTATTATAAGGGGGGCAATTCTTAATAATCAGGGTTCATTGGATCAGATGAAGGCAGCAATATGGACAGGTCTTTTTTGCTGTATGTCCACTGATGACAGCCCCTCCTGCCTGCACTGTTCTCCTGGTGTTGGTATAGGAAAGCAGAGGAGAATGGGGATACACCAGGTAGCCATAAAGACCATGCTGGGAACTTCCTAACATGAGGGTGGGGAAGCAGATAATCCCTGTGTACCACCGCATGTCAAGTGACAGCCTGCTGCAGCGAATGCAGCATGGTGTCACATAAAATGCAAACGAGTTCCTCAACTCCGTTATACAGGCGAGGTGTCCGAAAATGGACTTTGTGGGGAAAAAGTAGGGTTGAGGCAGCAGCAAGTATGGCCATCTCCTCTTTTAATGAGGGTGCCTCTGCCATGCTAAATGTCATGCTTCAGAGCACTGTAATAACTGTCAATACAATGAGGGAAACTGTTTTACTGAGGGTGCTGAGGGTGTCACAGCCAGTGTGAGACAAAAGAGTCTGAGCACAGCTAAAAAACTGAAAAGGCATCAGCAGGAAATAGTTGAGGGACCTACATGTGGAGCTGGCATGGACTAGGCGGTAGGAATAGATAGGAATAGAAATCTGGTATCTGTAAATAGTGCTTTCCAGAAAAAATGTTATATATATATATATATATATGTCATATTCATTTTATAATCCATAATCTTTAAAGGCCGTTTTCTCATTAAGTTTTTTCTTAAACTCTGAGACAAAAATCTCCACTTCAGAATCCCTTCCATACACTAAACTTTCTAGCTTTATTCCTATCTATATTCTGAAAGATTTTTACAGTACAGAGGGGTTTGATCTTATCTCATACACAGTTTGATTAATAAAGCATTTTATCACTAAAAACATGGTGTTTTTATTGCTGACAGTATATTCTGATTTATGGAGTGACAAAGAGATATCCAAAATTCCCTCTGTAAAAAGCTTTGACTCTAATATGTCAAAAAACAAAAAACGGAAATAAGAAGTGGGATCCTGGCTTTATCCAAGGTCAGATTTCTGTTTTGGAAATGTATGCAAACTAGCGCATATATATTGATAGTATGCCTAATTAGCATATGTAAACAAACGATTTCAGAAGACTATACTTAACTTTACTTTAACAAGATATACTTTATACAAGTAATAAACTGGGTAAGTTTCATGTTGATACCTATTAGCTAAAAAAAATGACCCTATTCACCTGTGGTGTCTCGCCTCAAGTCTTTAGCTTTTAAAATAGTTTTCAGGTACAACATTACAAAACTAAGATAAAACGTTTTTTTTAATGTTTTATTTTTAGTGAGACTTGTTTGCTTCATGGCTCTTTCTTCTCTGGGCCTGTCTGCTCCCAAACTCTAAGTTATCTCATTACTTTCAGTACATCTGCAGATAACTCTGCTCCTGCAGCCACGACATCATCATACCCACAGTAAACAACTCCCAGGCTCTTACTGCAGCACAGTGGGGTTCTGCAGATTGATGCATCTTCACTGATTGGATTTGTGTCTCTCCTAGTCTACTGAGAGTAAATTCTACATTTTGAAGGGTTTGTGTGCACCAGTCGCGTCCTGGGGCTTTTGAGTCCTGCTGTGACAAGAAGAGAAGCGAAGCAAGGGTCGAACAAGAGGGAGGGGATTTGAAGAGCAGGGATCAAAACTGGATGGTACTTAGTTCAAATCCCTGAGACAGCTGGGGTATGATCCTATACAAGAATTCACTGCTGGAGTGTCCTTAAGCTATTGCTGAAGGATTCTGTCACAAACCTTACAGATAATTGTGTTTGGTTGACTTAGAGGTGTTGAGAATTGGAGTGTTGCCTCAAAACGATGCTGCATGTGAAAGATGAGAACTTGACGTTATTGATCTCTGGAGGAAACTGGGCCATCACAGAAAAACAGAAAAAGAAAGACAAATATGAAGCCAGAGAAAACAACTTTAACTAACTGCAATCAGTAGTTACTTATGTTTTTAAATTGATGTTTTTGGACATTTTAGGCCTTTATTTTATAGGACAGCTGAAGTCACCCGGACACCCAATCAGTAGTTACTTTGACAGTTCTTTGGTGTCCAGATGTGCAGACAAGACGGAAACACTGAACTGTGTGTAAATTTGTACTCTGGGGGTTTAGGTAAAGATCCAAGTTTTGGGGTGACTCCCTGCAGCTTGGATGTAGCAGCAGTGGCAGATTAGAAAAAAGCAGTCGGACAGACAAACGTGCAGTGTGTGAGGCCGGGAGACTTTGGGACCCCTGGAGCTTGTCTGATCTTCTATTTGGTCTGCGCTGTGGGACCTGGCTGACGTAAGAGTCGATAGCAGTGATTAAGTAGGTATTGTGCCAAGAAAGTTCAATGAGAGGGCAACAGCATTATGACATCTAAATGTATAAATCCTAACCTTTTTAATGTTTACAGTGCAAATGAACTATTTAAGGCAAAAAGAGTATTCACAAAGCATTGAACATATGAATAAAAATTGATGAAGCCAAAGTACCTTAATGGATGCTGTGGAGCAGGCGAACAGCAGACTCATATGGATTTAGGTGTGTGTGTGTGTGTTTGTGTGTGTGTGTGTGAGAGAGAGAGAGTCTTATGCATTTTGGATTTGATTCCTAATCTGAGGTCAGAGTTTGCTGTAATCTGGCACTGCATTTACATTCCAGGTCTTTCACTGAGATGTAATCCAAAGGGAAACAGATTCCACTTTCATTATCAACACCGAGTGCTAACAAGCCTAAATTAAAAAGCTTCCAAATGATCAGAACATGTATGACTTCACAAAACAAACATTAAATGAAATAAGTTTTTAATAAACTCTATCCTGATATATAACTATATCCTAAAAATGTATTGAATTAAAAATAAATTATATAATTTAACTTTAATTAATCTTTCTGCCCAGACAATGAGAAGACTAGTTGCTCTAATGAACGACAGATTTTTTCCTATTTACATAAAATGAGAGCAGTATATGGAAGCCCATACGCTGGGGAAGAGTGCAGCTCCATGCTGTGGTTATTAGTGGTATTGCAACTTGATCTTTACTTCTCTCGCCCCTTACACCTTTTACTCACACGTTAAGTTTTCCCTCAAATAATTTTAAGAAGTGAGATATGCCGGTATCATTCGGGTTTTAGAGGGATACTTTGGACATGGATACAGTGCAATCGGAATATGCGTCTCAATCTGTGTTTTTACCTCAGTTTATGGCTTGTTTGCAGCCCCTTGTCTCTACATCTTATAGTCAGCACTGTGTGTTGCTATGGTTGTCTAGACCAGGGGTTCCCAAAACTTTCAGCCCGCGACCCCCAAAGTAACGGTGCAAGTGACTCGCGACCCCCCCCCCCCCCCCCCCCACACTATAAACATTGCGCGCAATCGCGCACGCACTACAGGCGTATCCAAACATGAGCATATTGACGACACAAAATAACACAACAGCCATGACATTATTCTACAGTAATTTACTCATTACTTTAATTTGAACTTAATCTCACCTAATGAGGTGGATGTGTAATATGTTTGGAGCACAGCAAGTTAAAAAGCTCTATATTTTAATTTAAAATAGTTTTTATATAGGCTACATTACACACTAGGCCAAAAAATAAATAAAATCCCTTTTACCTATTTCCCATACAGTATTCGTATTTCGTGGTGTTGGTTTTAATCTTTCGCACGGTTGAAGATGCAAATGGTTGCTTAGTTACCATCAGCGTCTCTGTCAGAGACGTCATAACGGTCTGGAGTAGCAAGGTGGGCATCAGCGAGGGCCGTAAGGGTCAGCCGAGTATGGGTAACGCTGCTACCACCATGAGTACGGCGTGGATGGACTCCGTTCTGGATTAGAAGGCAGCGCCGGGCGCTCGCTCTGTGGAAGGCGCGGTACACGGAGCTAGATGGCCGGGGCTGCCTACGTGTTTATACAACTTTATACATCCTCAAACGCCTGGAATCACAAACCTCCTCTCCAAGGAGGGCAACAGCAGGGACACTTGTCTGGAGGAAGTTCAGGCAGCAACTGGCAGAGGAGCTGAGACACGAGTTTAGAGGAGGAAAGGGAGCGGGGCGCGGTCCGAGCAGCGGGGGGGGGGAGCGGTCCGAGGAGCAGTGCGCACCACAGCAGACACCAACACGGAGGCAGTGACAGGTTACGTTAGGTTATAAATGTTCAAAGAAAATACTTTTAGATGTTATTTGCATGTTTACATACCATATTTTTCAGATGTGAATGGAATAATTACGTTTTACTATGCCATGATATGAGTTATTGAAGCACCTGGGCAACTCAAGTGTATAATTAAACACGTTAAATTTACATTTTGTGTGTATTTAGTTTTTCTAAGATATCCTAACACAATACCTGCATTAAAATTGCCATTAGGTATTTATCATGACAGATTATAGAGTTTAGAATCTGCGGTCAAAATGACCGGAATCCCAGCAGTTGTAGTGTTAATGTTGGAGACACTACTCGGAAAGAAAGAAAATCAAAACAGGCTTTCCCTTTTTATTAGTTGCTTGGTTTATTTTTTAAATTAAGCCACTAGTTTTATCTTGTGTTAAAATTAGCTAACTCTATGCTATTTCTAATCGTTTTAAATTTTTATTTTATTTCTGGAAATCAGCTCGCGACCCCCTCTCTGGCTCGCGACCCCCCTGGGGGTCCCGACCCCCACTTTGGGAATCACTGGTCTAGACCAGGGGTTCCCAAAACTTTCAGCCCGCGACCCCCAAAGTAACGGTGCAAGTGACTCGCGACCCCCCACTATAAACATTGCGCGCAACCGCGCACGCACTACAAGCGTATCCAGACATGAGCATATTGACAACACAAAATAACACAACAGCCATGACATTATTCTACAGTAATTTACTCATTACTTTAATTTGAACTTAATCTCACCTAATGAGGTGGATGTGCAGTATGTTTGGAGCACAGCAAGTTAAAAAGCTCTATATTTTAATTTAAATATTACATACTAGGCCAAAAAAAATAAAATCCCTTTTACCTATTTCGGCTATACAGTATTCGGTATTTCGTGGTGTTGGTTTTAATCTTTCGCACGGTTGAAGATGCAAATTGGTTGCTTAGTTACCATCAGCGTCTCTGTCAAAGAAACGTCATAAGCGGTCTGGAGTAACAACTGTGGGCATCAGCGATGGGCCGAAGGTAACGCCAGGGTCGGTAACGCTAGCTACCACAATGAATCCGGCGTGGATGGACTCCGTTCTGGACCAGGAGGCAGCGCCGGGCGCCGCTCTGTGGGAAGGCGGGACACGGAGCTAGATGGCGGTGGCTGCTCCGTGTTTAACAACTTTATACATCCTCAAACTGGCTGGAATCACACATACTCTCCAAGGAGGGCACAGCAGGGACTGTCTGGAAGGAGTTAGGCAGCAACTGGCAGAGGAGCTGAGACACGAGTTTAGAGGAGGAAAGGGAGCGGGGGGGGGGGGGGGCGCGGTCGAGCAGCGGTCCGAGGAGCAGTGCGCACCAAGCAGACACCAACACAGAGGCAGTGACAGGTTAGGTTAGGTTATAAATGTTCAAAGATTTTAATTTAGGTGTTATTTGCATGTTTACATACCATATTTTTCAGATGTGAATGGAATTATTACGTTTTACTATGCCATGATATGAATTATTGAAACACCTGGGCAACTCAAGTGTAAAATTAAACACGTTAAATTTTACATTTTGGTGTTATTTCGTTTTTCTAAAGATATCCTAATACAATACCTGCATTAAAATTGCAATTCCCGACCCCCACTTTGGGAATCACTGGTCTAGACAACAGTTTGCAAAGCTGCAGTTGAGATGCATGGCCAAAATTAAAGCCCACATCTCTAGTCAGAAGGACACTTACACCTACTTGTAAACATTGTGAAAGACTTTAATATCAGGTTTTTGGATACATGCAAAAACATCGTAACACCAACCTTTTCAAGAAGGTGGGTGAAGGAATAAAAGAGGAAGGTGTTTGCATGTTTGAACAAGTCTGTTAAAAAAGAAACAATTTTGCGAGGCTTCATGTGAAAAGGAATAATAGTAGGATATTCATTTTTGTCGGCCATGTAAGCAGCTTAGTCGGAATATCATCTTACGGAATAAGGGCAAAAACTGGAAAACTGTGCATGTAAATGTAATCAAGATGTTTAGAGATTTAAATTTTTCAATCCCAGTTAGTACAAACTCATGCTGTGCAGCCACAAAAAATCATTTTAGATAATTGTGGAGATCACAAAGTGACATACTGAATGTTTGGGCCAGTTAAAACTCCAGTAACCCTGATAAAGGACACACGCCAAAACTTGTCTTACAATAAAGTTATTCTTTATGCCATAGGTTCCCAACCTTTGTGGTCTGATGTAACCTCACAGTCCTGTTAGATGGACTCATAAACCCTTTAATCAATTCGCAATGTATTTCCCAAATGTATGATATTGTTTTCATACAAATTAACTATCAATGTTAAGGTTGGTTTGGTCAGCAATTGTGCTACTTGTCTATTAGGTTACTACTACTTAGAATGGAGTTGAATATTTGACCATCTATCCACTAACGTGACTCTTTGCTAACAATTACAACCAACACTCTGTTAGACTTGTTCACATCTTACCTCTCTGGCCACTCCCAGTTCATTCAACTCAAGTCTTTTAAATCCATTCCCTCCTCTGTCACTTCAGATGTGCCCCAGGGCTCTGTACCAGGGCCCCTACTTTTCATCATTTACCTCCTTTCCCTCTGCAATATCTTTCACAAATTTAACATTCACTTCCACTGTTACGCTGATGTCACCCAGCTCTACCTCTCTACCAAACCCTCGTCCACTCTCCCGCCCACCTCCCTTACTGATTGCATCTCTGAAATAAAAACCTGGCTCACCCAAAACTTCCTAAAATTAAACAGTAATAAAACTGAGGTTCTCCTCATTGGCACCAAATCCACTCTATCCAAGTCTGGGTGTCATCCTAGACATCACACTATCCTTTCAATCGTACATCAATAACATTACCCGGTCTGCCTACTTCCACCTACAAAACATCCATCGCCTCCGCCCCTCTCTTACCCCCCACACTGCCGCTATCCTTGTCCACAGTCTTGTCACTTTCTGTCTGGGTTACTGTAACTCTCTCCTCTTCAGTCTCCCTCACAAATCCCTCCATGAACTTCAATTGGTCCAGAATTCAGCTGCCCGCAGCCTAACTCAAACCCCCTTCTTCCACCACAGCATTCCTGTCCTCCAACAGCTCCACTGGCTCCCAGTCCAGTTCTCTATCCGATACAACGTCCTTCTATCTGCACACAACACCCCC
>NC_045755.1:2976558-2979449 GCF_008692095.1 Etheostoma spectabile
CCCCCACACACACACACACACACTCCCCCCCGTATTTGTCTGATCTCCTCCAGCGTCCCACTCCCTTCAGATCCTCTTTCACACACCTGTCTCACCTCCTTAGGGCACTGCGACAAGGACTGAGCCTCGTTGGTGTTTGACTCAGTTTAGGGACATGTGTAATTAAATGTTTGTATCATCTTCATTGTGTCTGTTTTTATTCTATTCTTTGTTTTTCATACTATAACTTTGCACAGCACTTTGTTCAGTTTAGGTTAGTTTTAAATGTTTTATGACTAAATTGACTTGATTTGAGCCTTTGTACACAGGGTGCATGCTTACCAGGTGAACTAACCAGGTGCACCCAGTTTCAGATATCTTAACTAAAAAAAAAGTTGTAAAAGTTATGAAAGGTGAGCTTTATATGCAAGTATATAAAGGTAAACATGGTGGCAGGTGTGGAGTCCAGGCTATTGCCTGGCAATTCAAGTTGAAAATAAAGCATATATACCTACATACATATAAACATACAAGACACCTACATCTCTACCCCCCCCCCCCAACAAAAAGCCCGATATTGGAGCACATTTGAGTAAAACTTGTTCAACTATCTCAGTGACCTGCTCAGCTGTAGGAGGAGCTAGTGGAGCTATATAGCGCCACAGCAGACTGGGCAGCTCAGAGCTATGCTGGAAGCTTGTGTGAGAAGATCACGGTTTACAGTATATTCTATGTTTAGGGATTTTTGCTGATTGTGGCATTTTGTACAACGATTGTCTTAATATCATATTCATTTGCCTTTAGGATTATTAGATGAGACTGTGCAGCACAACACATAAAAAAGGCCATCAAAAAAACATCAGCCTTAGCATTATTTCTACACTAAGGGAGCTCCAGAGCTCCAAAAAATGTTACTAATAAAATAAATCCCATTGTGGCCTTTTGAAGACTCTGTTACTGGTGTTCTATAAGATCCTTATATTATTTTTTACTCTCTAGTGTTAATTTTTTCTGTGGCTATATGGAAAAATGGTTATTAAAAAAAAAAACTTCAGCAATAACTTCATCACTTTATTAGTCCTGCACTGCCAGACCTATCTCCACGGGTCTCCGCTGGCTAAACTGCTTATGTATTTTGGCATAAGGAAAAAAAATGCTCTGCCTGGCACTAAGCCCCAATAGCGGAGATAGCAAGAAGGGAGGAACGCAGATGTCAGGCTTTGTACTGTACATCTGAACCAGAGTAAAACTATAACAACCACTTTAAGTACTCTAAAAGTCCCAGGTCCCCACAATGAAGTGAGCTGTGAGTTGCTAGGACATCACATTGTGATGTAAACTAGGACGGAGAGAAAGACAGACAGACAGACAGACCTGTGTGAAGCTATTGACAGTTTTAAACAGTGTGAGACTAAAAGAGGTTTAGTGAGAATTAGCAAAGAGTGTTTGGGGGTTTTTTGTACGCTCAAAGGTCCAACGAAGAGGTGCTCAAATTACATGTGTGTGTTGTGGTACTCTAAACAATATTTAAATGTTTCAGCATATTTCCTTTTATTCACTTGTCATTATAATGGTAACAAATCCCACTTTTTTTTTTACACCTTACAGAGATTGACTGATTGAGACAGAGGATTATCCATTGAAATGTCTCCCTTGCTTTTAACAGGCAGTCAGGGTTTTTGTTTTGCTGAATAAGAAGCTAAGAATTAATCCTCAAGAAAACAATGGAGAATTTTTCATCATGTAACACTCCAAGTGTAAAAGGTGCTTTGTAACTTCTGACCAATGTCTGCTCCTGGCAGGATAATGTCACTTCATGGACATTTTAAGCCAAACAGAAAGTGAACTGTGTATTCACAGGGCTGTGTTTAGAAACCAGTTCCAACTTGTTCCACTACTGGTCATACGGAGGTAAGTGAAAAGCTAAACTGTGAGCTACAGTCAGTGATCACGAGGAAAACGGCAACATTCATGAAATAACTCAAACCACAAATACTTTTACTTAAGTAACATTTTGAATGTAGAACTTTTACTTGTAACAGTACAGTGTGGTATTAGTACTCTTACTTAAGTAAAGGATCCGAATACTTCTTCCACCACTGCGTGTACTGTTTTGCAAAATCAATTTAATAAAAAATTATGTATGATGATGTTTGTCATTTTAAAAGATAATTTTGCAACTGAGGAAAGTCTGTTTGTTGAAGGTTTGTCCTAGTACCACTTAGTCTAGTGTGAAACCGCTCAGTGAACTACATATCTTGTTTTATACAATTTACATCACCTTGCTTGATGCTCGGCTTGCGCGCTAACTAACTTGCCGAGCTATGTTCCACAACACATGTAACACTAAATTACTTTATGCGATTCACTTCTTCTTATCAGCCGGGAAGCAAAAGAATAAGCAAAAGTCATTCAAAGAAAAGAGTGTTGTTAATCTGACAACTGTGATTTCCATTGGATCAGAGAACTGTGGCTGTCTGTTCTGCCAATCTTCCCGGCCCTTGTCACTTGGATGACTTTCCAAAATTGTGATACCACGGAACTAGCACTGGAATTGTCAGACTGAGCTTATAGAAAATGTGTATTGTATTCAGATATACAGTTTGTTTAAAATAAACAATAATGAATGGGTTTTATTTAGCAGAATTATATTATGTTGTTCAATCCTATCAATATTTCCTATATTTTTAAGCAGATTTTCTATGCTTTACTGTGATGCCCCCTTCCCCCTGACCCCTCTGACTGATTAACTACGCCACCCAACTTAAAAAAAATCCGGGAATCGCCAATGTCAAACATTATTGCTGACCCCTGCTATAGAGGCTTTTCTTGGCCCTGTTGATAACTATATAAAGACTACATTTTTAGTATTTTAATTTATACTGTTTATTGATCCCCAGTGGGGAAATTAC
>NC_045755.1:2979459-2979577 GCF_008692095.1 Etheostoma spectabile
CTGTTAGTAATCACTACACACAGGTCTGAAATACACACATGCTCAAAACCTATTCATGCACAAATGGAGAGATGTCAGAGTGAGTGGGCTGCCAGCTGGAATGGCCCCTTGAGCAGTT
>NC_045755.1:2979587-2980210 GCF_008692095.1 Etheostoma spectabile
GCATTGTCCAGGAGGTGAAGTGAAGAAGCAGGTGGTATCTCTCCAGCTACCAATCCACACTCTGTAGTTTGGTCCATACGGTGACTTGAACCGACAACCCTCCAGTTCCCAACCCAACTCCCAACGGACTGAGCTACTAGATCAAACTGTGAAAGTGTAATTGTTACGTTCAAAGATTGCAATTAGTGTTGACATTAGGGCTGCCTTAAAGGATCCATTATTATTACATTACATTATTCTCCCTGGAAAATGCAGCTGCTCGCACTGACTCAGGTAACCCTCCGGAGGGCAGTGTGTGACTGTAGCTAGGGCCTCGTCGCACTCTGGGCCCTGGGCACTATTTGTTTCACTGGGTTAAGGATTCCAGTTCAGGATCATATAAGTAAATATATATAAATAAATAATTAAATTCAAATAACGTTAATAATAATGCAAATAATGTTAATAATGTTGGTTCAAAAAATGTATTCATATTATTGTTGGTCACAAGTACACACTAAAAAACTTCATAGCATGTTTTATAATCAACATGGTCATTTTGATCTGCTGTGGCATCCTTTCATCTGTCTTGGATGTTTTCTGTTATACTGTAGGCAAGGCAAGGCCACTTTATTTGTATAGCA
>NC_045755.1:2980220-2980353 GCF_008692095.1 Etheostoma spectabile
ACAGGGCAATTCAAAGTGCTTTACACAAAAACTGTTTTAAAAAAAACAGTTAAAAAATAAAAACAGATAAAACACAGAAGAAACAGTTAAAAAAAACAGATAAAACACAAGAATAAAAGTTACAGTGCAGTAT
>NC_045755.1:2980363-2980454 GCF_008692095.1 Etheostoma spectabile
AAACATTAAAGAAATGAACATCATTTAAAGAAAGGCAACATAGAAAGAAAGGTCTTCAGCCTTGATTTAAAAGAACTGAGAGTAGCAGCGG
>NC_045755.1:2980464-2981135 GCF_008692095.1 Etheostoma spectabile
TTCTGGGAGTTTGTTCCAGATATGAGGAGCATAGAAACTGAATGCTGCTACCTCTTGTTTAGTTCTGACTCTGCAGACCTGTCCCAGATGACCTGAGAGGTCTGAGTGGTTCGTAGTGTAGTAGCAGATCAGAAATATATTTTGGTCCTAACCATTGAGTGATTTATAAACTAGCAAGAGTACTTTGAAATCAATTCTTTGAGGCACAGGAAGCCAGTGTAAAGACTTCAGAACTGGAGTGATGTGATCCAGTCTCTTGGTCTTAGTGAGGACTCGAGCAGCAGCGTTCTGAATCAGCTGCAGCTGTCTGATTGATTTTTTAGGGAGACCTGTAAAGACCCCGTTACAGTAGTCAAGTCTACTGAAGATGAAAGCATGGATCAGTTTTTCCAAATCTTGTTGACACATGAGTCCTTTAACCCTTGATATATTCTTAAGGTGATAGTAGGCTGACTTTGTAATTGTCTTAATGTGGCTGTTAAAATTCAGGTCTGAGTCCATGACTACACCAAGATTTTTGGCTTTGTCTGTTGTTTTTAACATTGTTGTTTGAAGCGGAGTGCAGACTTTTAATCATTCCTCTTTTGCTCCAAAAACAACCACCTAAGTTTTTCCTTCATTTAATTTCAGAATGTTCTAGCACATCCATCCGTTAATTTGTTCAATGCACT
>NC_045755.1:2981145-2981263 GCF_008692095.1 Etheostoma spectabile
AGTTTTTGTATTGGACTATAGTCCCCTGCCAATAAGGTTATGTAAATGTATGTGTTGTCAACTATGGTAACTTATTTTGTTGTTTTCCATACTCTGGGCCAGTGGAAGCATGTAGATG
>NC_045755.1:2981273-2981374 GCF_008692095.1 Etheostoma spectabile
AAGAGGCCCCAGAATGGAGCCTTGGGGAAATCTTTATTGTACGCTCAGATGTGTAATTACCTATTGACACAAAGTAATCCCTATTCTGTAAGTAGGATTCA
>NC_045755.1:2981384-2981492 GCF_008692095.1 Etheostoma spectabile
CAGTTTAGTACTGAGCCAGAAAGGCCAACACAGTTTTCCAATCGGTCTAGCAATGGTCGTGGTCGACCGTGTCAAATGCAGCACTGAGATCAAGTAATACTAAGACTG
>NC_045755.1:2981502-2981690 GCF_008692095.1 Etheostoma spectabile
TTTGCCATTATCTGTGTTAAGGTGGATGTCATTAAAGACTTTGACAAGAGCCGTCTCAGGGCTGTGGTGTAGTCGAAAACCCGACTGGAAGGCATCAAAACTGTTGTTTAGTGACAAGAAATGATTGAGTTGTTGAAAAAACGCTTTTTCAATGATTTTACTTAAAAACAGAAGGTTTGATATTGGCC
>NC_045755.1:2981700-2987295 GCF_008692095.1 Etheostoma spectabile
CATTAGTGATGTGTCTAGATTGTTCTTTTTTAAAAGTGGCTTGATTACTGCAGTTTTCAGGGTAATAATGATGATAATAATAATAATAGTAGTTATAACTTTTTGTATAGCACCTTTTAAAAACAATAGTTTACAAAGTGCTTTGACAGTGGAACCAAAAAGCACAAACAAAACAAAAATATACATGAAAAATAAATAGGCATACGTATACTAGTCAAACTAGGATACACAACATTGTAATAGTTAAAACGATGGTGGCAGCTCTAACGGACAGCAAAAAAAAATCGAAATTCTATAAACAAAAATGAAAATAACACAGGATAGGAAAATAAATAAAGGAGTGACAACAAAAAGATTGGAAAAAAAAACATATAAAGCATCACAAAGTCTATAAAAGTGTGTTTAGATTTAAAAGATCGGATTCCTTTGGATCAGAGTAGCCTACTGTAATTTGGCTGCCTGTTCTGCCAATTTTCCCAGCCCTTGTCACATGACCAATTCATGTTTAGTTGACTTAGCAGAATTACATCATGTTCTATCCAATATTTTCTATATTTCTAAGCAGACGTTCTATGCTGAGGGAATTCTGATAAAATGTCAGATAATTGCGCCACCCTACATCCCCCTGTTGTAGATACCAACACAGTTTTGCTACAACAAGGATGTATACGCACACACACACACACACACACACACACACACACACACACACACACACACACACACACACACACACACACACACACACACAAACACACTTATGCAAACTTTACTTCACTCCTGATTGGTCAATACACAGCAAGAATGTGTGTGTGCGCGTGTGTGTGTGTGTGAGTGTGTGTGTCCGGGGGAGGTGGGGGATGTAAGCCGTGGTTAATTAGCATACCCATCGAGACTCATAAATGTGCCGGACAGCCTCACCTGATGCCTCAAACAGCATCAGCCATAGAGAAGAAGGAGGAGGAGGAGGAAGAAGAGAAGAAGTAGAACAGGGATTCTGGGATTCTGGGACTCTGGGGGTAGTGGTGCATGGAACTAGAGTCAAGCACGGTGAAAGTAAAGTTCACTCACCTTGCAGAGGCACAGACACAGGTCCCGGTTTTCCGTCCACACAGCTCCAAGAGACTGCTTCCCTCTTCCTCCTCCGGCTCTCTACGGTCGGCGGTGCTTTGAGACTCTCCAACCGGCCGGTCTGTGGCTCTCACACCCGGTCCTGCTGAGTTGCGACCGGTCCGACCCAGAGCCCCGGGTCCTCCATGAGGCTAGAGGCCGCAGCCAGGATGGATGTGTTCAGGAAGCTGTGGAGGGCGCGGAAGCTGATCGTCGTGGTGTTCATCCCGCTCTGCCTGCTTCCCCTACCGCTCATCCACCCCACCAGCGTGAGTACATCAAGAAAAACAGAATATCAATATTATAGACAGAAAATAAAGTTAACGTCGGACAGAAAGTCCTGATTTTCAACAACAAATGACATGTGTTAAACTACTGGTCTCTGTAGGAGAAATGTATGGCAATTATATTTGGAATGAAACCTCATAAAGGTGGGTGAAAAAATCAGTAAATTGTCCATATTGAGCATTGATACACTAAAAAGAGACATTTCAAAGATATATGAGATATCATTGTAAATTAGTTTTGTGAAACAAAATCACTAGAAATTGCTTCCTGACTACCACAAAGTGTTTAAGACAGAATATTAGCCTATATGAAAGTACCATGCTGCTGATACCAACATTTTTTATTTCAGTTTGTCATTATTAAACATATCAACACATAAATCACATAAATACCTAGTAGACATCCAGTCGATCTGTTGATCTTGCTCTTGGTTGCTGTGTGTGTGACAAAGTGTGTGAGAGTGTGAGTGAGAGAGAGAGAGAGAGTATCAATCAAAAGGCACTCTGTCTACTGTTTGATGAATGCTTGTCCCGATCATCAGCTGAGCTGTGTGTGTGAGAGGAGATGTCACCACATGTTGATGAGATGGAGATCAGTGTGCTGCTAAAAACGGAAAGAGGGAGAGAGAAAGAGAGGGAACAGAAAAGAGAGGAGTCAACAACTCAATAGTCATTTAGGCTCATTGCCTTCTGTAAAAGCCATTGTAAAGGAGGAGAAGTCAGTCTTATTATTCTGTGGCTCATGCTTGTCTTTAGAAAATGTCTCAGACAAGTTAAATTGCTCTGAGAACAATAGGATTATCTCAAGCTGCAGAAATCTGTGCAAGAATTCTCCTTTTCGGTGTAAAATGTGTTTCCAAAGAACAGAGTGGAGGCCTTGGAGACTAAATTAGGTGATACGCCAGATGAGTTGTACAAAAAACATGTTTTCTCATTCGTATTTCTTCTTTTATATGCATAATACTTATAAACTGACAGCTTTTCAACGCAGTTTGGTAATTTTATCAGTTGTGTCAAACTTTCAGATGAGGATTTGAGGATAAGGATTTAATGTAAGATTTGGGAATTTAGACAGGTTTTATGTTTAGTTAGGCCAAGTCCTGTGGGATTACATAAACGTGCTCTTACGCAATGTTAGAGCTGCAATTGAATATTAATTTCATTTGCGATTAATCTGTCGATTATTGTTTTGATTGATCGATTAGTTGTTTGCTCTATAAAATGTCAGAAAAGGGTGTTTCCCAAAGCCAAAGATGACGTCCTCAAATGTCTAGCTTTGTCCACAATTCAAAGATGATCAGTTTACTGTCACAGAGGAGTGAAGAAACTGGAAAATATTCACATTTAAGAAGCTGGAATCTGAGATTTTTTTACTTTCTTTCATAAAAAAATTAAGAATTCAGAATCTCAACAAAAATCACCTGTTTCTAAAAACGGTATTGACAGGAAAGAGGCAGAGTAGAAAACAGCAAAACCAGCTGGGGCAGTGTGGCTGGGGCATCCAGGCCACTGTGGCCATAGGACATATTTTTTGAGTGGCATAAGGCCAAACTGAGGGGGAATCGCAGGCACAGGCCCACATGGCCCCACAAAATCCTTGCCTTGGAGCTGTGACTCACTTTAATGATAAGTCATGAGTCTCAAACTGGATATAGGTCTAAATTTGTCACTATTAAACATCATCTTACCATATGGCCATTCCATGAAGTTGGACATAACATACAAAACACGATTGAAGTTTGAAGCTATATGGATAAACTGTAACATGTGACAGGTGTTTGTAGCTGATATTCTAATAAATAATCATGCAGTCACATGCTTATTAACACAATGAACTTTCAGTCATGTTTTTGCCAACACTTTCTTAATACGGTAGTTGCTAAACAACCACCATCTCAAACAATAGCGGTACGAGTGGTGCCAGGTGTGTGTGTGTGTGTGTGTGTGTGTGTGTGTGTGTGTGTGTGTGTGTCTGTCTGTGTTATATATGAGCTCCTCTGTGTCAAAGGTTTGTTTCTTGTAACATCATTAATATTCACAGGAACTGTTATGTGCTCGCACGTTGTCCATCAGCCAATCAGCTCTTTGCCCAGGAGCCTTGCTGTTATGTCAGGACTGGTTGATGTTTGGCGCAGGATGAGGCCAAGAAGGAACAAAAGAACAAAAAAACTCACTACAAAGAAGAAGAAAGAAACAATACAAGCAATTAAGTTACATAATCACCAACCACCACGCTGGATTTCGGCCCCACGTGGCTTCCTTATGACTCCAGGGCTCCCAGACTGTGTCAAGAATGTGACAGGGGTTTGGAGCGAGAGTGGGTGTGTATGTGTGTGTGTTTGGAGTAGTACTGTGTCCAGCTGCAGCAGGACAAAACATCTGTTGGATGCAGTCAGGCCAGGTCAGAGAGACAAGACAGAAATCAAAAAGCCAACAGTGACCGCCTACTTTTTGTTGCACGTTTTGGTTCCGGAAGTGATTGTCCCCATTTAATATCTCCATTGACGTTTCATTAAATGCTTATACAAAGACTTTTAAGCCTTGAACCAAGCCAACTAGCTACAAGATGAATTGTGACAATACAACATTTGATTCAACGCAAAAGAACATTTAGAAAACGTCAAAAAATGCAAGAGTACAGTACAACACTGTGTAAATAAACATCCATACACGTCAATGGTAGCAGCTCGCTATCGCTGTTCATGGGTGCGGTAAATATTTCCATGGTAACAGCGAGCTCCTCTAATAGACGTCGCTGTTACACTTAAAACGGATTGTGGGTTGTGCATTGCGAATAAAACATGTTTTTCTTAAAAGCAGATTGATTTCATACAGTCTTCTAGCTTCTAGAGGAGCAGAACCCTCCGTGTCACATTCTCATAGCTTGTGGGCAGTCTACCGTGGATGATTTAGACATTATGGCTAATAATGTAAATCCTTATGGAGAAAATGAATGGGATTTTTTACTTCCGGAACCACACTTTTGAGCTCTATGCTTGCGCCATTTTGCATCCCCATATAAATTAAAAGCTGTAAAAAAGAAGTGAGTCCAACACCACATACATGGTTGGCCCACCACTTTGGTCCAGACTGAAACAATTGTTGGATGGATTGGCATTAAATTGACAATTATTTCATACATGACTTGGCAAATCACATTATGCTATCTAAAGTACTGTTGGAAATACCATACCCAAAATGATTCCCATGTTATTTATGGACAGAGAGCATTGACTGTAAAAGCCGATGGTAAAATAGTAGTTTGTTGACATGTGTTTGTGTATGGCTGATACATGAATGTGTTATACTGCTTGTAGTTAGCAGGGATGGGAATCACCAGAGGCCCCACAATACGATATTATCACAAGGTACAATATTAATGGGATTTTAAACCCATTGCGATATTCTGCGTTATATTGCAACGTATTACCTTTACACCAACTTCAAGTCATGTCCCCAAAGGAAAACTGTGTCCATCTGTTTTATCTAAAAACAAAACTCACCTGCACTATCTATTGGACTAAAAAAAACAATTCATTTTATTAATCTAGTACCAAAAAGTCTATAGTTTACATCCGTGTAGCAACACAGTATTGCCATGGAAAGTATTGCAATACTATGCTGTATTGATTCCTGATAAGGTCTCTACTATTTATGAGTTTGCTTCTATTTGCAATGTCTGTTTAGTATGCATATCTGTCTGTCTACATATGGGTATAAAACCGATTGTGTGCGTTTATGTTATCATGTTGGTTTAAAAACCGATTTAACCCTCTGCTGATTGGTTCAGGGATTCCGCCTCTCCGGCATGGGATACCGATCATCTCCATTTCCTGACATGTCTACAGATAGCAGGGAGTTGATGAAAGAATCAGTAGGTTTCTGTTACATGGGGAGACAGTTGAGACAGATCAGCTGTAAAACTGTCAGAGTTCATTGATTTTGAGATAGAAGTACAGTATAAAATCATAAAATGTGATTCTCCCAGAAAGCCAAATTAGGGTTCAAACGTCTTCCTCTAGCGCCGCTTGCTGTGAAACACACAAACATGGTTTCTTTCACCTCCGGCCCTCAAGCTTCACATTTTTTTTACAGCCCAGGAAAATAGTGTGAATTTTCGCCTAGATTAAAAAAAAGAATTAAGAAACAGAATATTGAATTTTAATGCTTGTCCCAGTAGTTGTTGCAGCTCTGTCAT
>NC_045755.1:2987305-2997921 GCF_008692095.1 Etheostoma spectabile
CTTAAAAATGTCAATTAATCTGAAAGTAATCTCCAGGTAGGATGACTTGACTTGTTTTTCTTAAAATAAGGTACAACGTATTACAACACATGGTGAAGAGCACTGCTTTGCAAGTAGACCTTTAGAAGAAGCTGACACCTTTTTTTCAAATACAAGACAACAAAACAATTTTAGGTTTGATCATCCGTATTGACTTTTTCTCATTGACATTTCTCAGAATAAAGTCTGGTTATCACAGAGGTTATGTCAGCGACTTATCATCCCTGCCTCTCTGCTTACTCAGCACTTTGTCTTTACCTTGAACAAAGAAAAGCACAGACAGATGTCTGAGGGTCTGAATGAAGTCCTTGTGTGGCGGCAACTATCTTTAGATAAACCAATAGTCAATGATCGCCGACTGCTGTATCAGATACCTCTGGTGTGTATCTCCCTCACTCTCTGAGTTTATTTATTCATCAATGTCTTTTTATCAGTCCATTTGTTCTTATGTCACCTCTCTTTTCCTCGCTCCAATCTACTCAGTGGGAATGACCGATCAACAGTCAAACACTTATTTTTGGTTTAATCCTGTTTTATCAGTTTTCCTCATGTTTCCTCAATGTTTAGATGTGCTAGAGACCGACATGCTGATTTAAACAACAGAAATACCGTTTGTCTTTTGTTTTAAATGTATTTTTTTACCACAGGGTTTCTCTTTGTGAAGTTTGTATGTGTTCTTTGGGGGATTTAAATTGTTTTCTTTGGCGAGATTTACTTTGATTACGAACTCAAACACGTTGTTCTTTTCTCAGCCTAATCCAATAGCTGTGCCTAATGCCTGGAAATGGCTCTTTCCCCCTTGCCAAGTTAAATCTGTTATGTTGTCTCATTAGAGTGATAATCTGGGCCATGAAAGCCACACCAGTACCATGCCACAGCCAATCCCAGAACCCATCGGCTATCAGTCTGACCACGATCCAGCTGTTCTGGTGTAACCGGTGGATATCTGGACCACAACTTCCTCTTCTGAGTAGCAGTCAATGTAACAATCCAATTTAGCAACTTGAGATGTAAGAATGGAGTACAGAGACGTCACTATTCACTATACATAAAAAGCAAAATCATCATGTCAGATGATTTCCGATGGGTTCTGAGATTGCATTTCGGCCAATGCAGTCAGCCTCCGATACCAAAATCTTATCTCGTTGCCACATAATATATTTCTAAGTACTTAGGTAAAGTTGGGCATTTGTTTTTTTACCATGTGTTCCTATTGGTGTCTAGTAACACCTCCCAATTTAACCACGGCCAAATACTTGGGGAAACGCCAATCAAAATTGGGGTGCCCAGAGGGCCTGGGTAAAAATAGTGAATTTTCTTTTTTTTTTTTACCAATATTAGCTTTTGAGATGTCTAACTATAGTTTTTTAGGGGTGCTGAATCTATCCCAGCCATTAGTTTTGAAAAGAAATGACTCCTTAATCCATTCTTCACCCAAATCCATAGATCTGTCATATTTAGACTTCTTCTAAACGGGGGCGCACTTCGAACTTTGCGTGGAATACCTGCAGACGAGGGACATGTCATTTCCTTTGTAGATTATGGTGAACTTGTGTGTGTTGTAGCAGTGTTTTACCATAGAGAACAAGGTGGCTGTGAATGTGTGCAGTGACAGTGCCTTGCAGGGCCTGAAGTCAACTTTTTTGACCATTTGCCACAGCTTACCTGTTGCCTCATAAAGGTGAAAAACAGTAATTACTGCGTCTCTATGATCCTATCCTATCTTATTCATGGTAGCCTACTTGCAGACATTGCGCCGTCATCACGTGCTGTAGTAGGGGGGGCCGCCTTGATAATCCATTATAAAGGCATGATTTCCTATCCTGGGCTGGGACACACATTCATAAGATTTGATGATTGGACTTATTGGACTTTAACTTATTATTGCACCTACATTAATGTAGCTGTCCTCAATTTAGGTCATCCTGTACATCTCATCTGCGGTTTTTCTTGCATCCACCGTGTGAGAATGTGTGTATGTGTGTGTGCGTGCTCCAGTTGCAGGGGAAACGGAGCAGCAGCCCCCACCCGCGGCAGGGAGCCAACAGGATTGAAACAGGAACAACTTTCAGCCAGTGAAAAAAACGTTTTGTTTTGTTGGTAAATGTGAGATGTTCACGTCACACACGTCTTCATATCAGAAACAAGAAAATTAATTTGACCCGTTCTCACTCCCGATTGGTCAGTTGGTCAGTGTGGGACTGCCGGGATTGTCGCGAGTAATGAAAATGTGATGGGGGCCCCGTGCTGTCAATCAATGTCTTCCAGTGATGCGGGCCTCTGATTGGTCCGGGCCCGTAAGCAACTGCGTTCCCTGCTTACCGATAGCTACGTGTCTCATTACACAATTCTCATTGGCTACCTGCCAATGTGGCAGGTAGGTTGACAGTGTTACCCACCAATTGAAAAATGTACCCACATTTGGGGGTGGTCTGGTGTTAATTTCAGGCCCTGGTGCTTTGGCTTTATTTTTTGACTAATATTTTTCTGCAACTTGCGTGTCAACTGTAAAGAGACATTCTTGAATTTGGGGTTTAAAATAGTCTGCGGGTGTCATTTTCACAAGGTCTCAACAGATCTCATGAGTTTTTAAGGTTGGAGAGCCTGTCACTAAGCCCGCTGGTGTTGGGACAGAGCAGTATGTAAGGCTGGTATGTTTCAAGCGTGTCCTTGTTGACGAATCAATAGTCAAAATAACGTGGTCATTTAACAAACTGCCGTGAGATATTGTATAGCGATTACCAGATTAATTCAACATCAGTTTGTGTGTGTGTGTGTGTGTGTGTGTGTGAGACAGAGGGGACAGTGTGTGTGTGTGTGCAGCCCAGTTGGAATTTGCTACCACTCTCATATCTGTCCGTTAAATATAAAGCTACAGCCATGAGATCTTTAGCTTAGCATAAAGAGTGGAATCAGGGGTGAACAGCTAGCCTGGCTCTGTCCAAAGTTAACCTGCTTTTAACCACACATAAAACCACAACTTGTTGTTTTGTACAAATTAACAAATAAACTGTAAAATGTCAATTAATGGGCAGATTTTCTTTTACTTTTGGAAAGAGCCAGGCTTGCCGTTTCCAGTTTTTTAATTTATTTTTTTGTTTTCAAGGTTATTTTTTGGCTTTGTATGGCCTTTATTTATAGGACAGCTGAAGACATGAAAGGGGAGGACATGCAGAAAAGGGCCACGGGTCGGTATTGAACCTGGGCCACTGTCAAGGACTCAGACTACATGGGGCGCATACTCTACTGAATGAATACCTAATGACTTAATGTCCTTCCCTTTGTGTTTCCCCCTTCCAGGAGGCATGCTGTGCATACGTGCTGATAGTGACAGCAATCTACTGGGTGTCTGAGGCTGTTCCCTTGGGTGCTGCTGCTCTGGTACCCGCCTTCCTCTATCCGCTCTTTGGGGTACTTAAGTCCAGTGAGGTGAGTCTCTGTGTATCGTTATCTGTCGGTCTGTTAGGAGTTTTAGTGCAAACATTTCTCAGGGGATGAATAAAGAATTTCTGATTCTGATTATTTCTCAAACTCCCTTTGAGTTACTGAGGACAAAAGAGGTAAGTGACAGGAAGCTTAGTAGTTAAAGTGCTAACTTTAACTAAACACTCAAGGTGTGCACAGACTTTACATTATCTTACATTATCTTATTATCTTATCATACATTTATCTTATAATTTTTACCCGAAATAAGTGTCAAATTCCGGTCCATACACGTTGGCAGTGCTAGCATACTGGATGTGAAAATGTATGCCGACAGACACATTGCATTGATGGATATCATACATGGGTACTTATGTACTTAAACTGAGGATACCCACAAGGATGTCACAACATCTCAGTTTTTCTGTGAGGGATGTAAATCTTTGGGTTTGAGAAGAATAAATGTATTAAGAGGAAACAAAGACACTGTTAGGCACTGTTAGACCTGGCATTACCATGCGTCTTTGGTGATCCAATCTCAAGTGGACACTAAGTACATCCGTTCACACCAGGCATTTCAATGCGTCTCCACACACGTCTTAAGTGACCACTTTGGCTAGCAATGTAAGATTACAGGAATGTCTGTAGTAGTACATTTTATGAACTTAAAATTATATGGTTATTGACTACTGGTGGTTCCCGGGGATTAGGCACGGGCTGGTTACCGGTTTCAAGGTATACCACGGTTTAAAAAAAGTCAAGGTTTAAAAACCACTAACATTTTCCGTCCATTTCTAAGATTTGAGCTGTTTTTGATGAGTGGTCAAATAGAAAAACTGCAATTAATTAATCTGTCTCCCCTGCCTGTGTGCTGCCAGAGTGAAAATGTTGTTTTTTACCCAGACATTTAAAATTAAAAGAATGCATTTTAAAGCTGTAATTGCAGTACTGTAATACCATGAAAATGTGATATTTTTGCTGATGGTTATCATACCGTCAGAATGTCATACCGGCTCATGCCGATTTCCAGATCTGTTATGACCACCGGAATATAAAGCATCAACACATCACCGACAATATGATAATAAAAACCAACACACAAGATTAGCAGTGATTTGTCAGTGCTTTCTATGACATGAGAAATACTTATAAATTACTGATGTTCAAGTTTTTTTAAATGGCATAAATACACAGAGCTACCTACTTTATAGGGCCATAGCTCCACCTTGTGGAAATGTCATGCCACGCTACTGAAAATATAAAAACAAAAAAGACAGAATTCAGTTCTTGGCGTGTTCAGGGCGAGCCAAATCACCCAAGATGTAGAAGACGCCTTGTAAAATATCTCCAAAGTTTTTTTTAAAAGTACAGGTGTCGCAGACACTGCTAAAGGAATGTGGCCATGTGCTGCCTAGACCACCTCAGAATGGGGATCTCAGCGCGTCTTTGGTACATTCACAGCTGTGCTTGTACCGCTTGGCATGGGATCACTCAGAATGAACGTTAATGCCAGGTATGAACAGGGCCTACCAGTGTGTCAACCTTTGTCACACTAAAGAGGGAAAAGTGAGAGTATTAGGGCTAAACCATGCAGGGCTTAACAAGGAACCAGCGATGTTGCGATATCCGGTTGTTACAACGTGTTACTGTGCTGGTAGTATAAGTAAGCTGATTGCTGTATATGCAAATGTACAGATCAGGAAGGAAATGAGTGAAAGGCCTTTCTGTGCGTTGAACCAAGTATATTTCAAGAACTCAGACCCACCTGCATGTGAACATGCATAAAAGTTTCCATTAAGGTTTTTTCAGCCATGACTCTATGGAGGGGGGAAACCCATTAACTTGGTATTCATCATCATTATCCAGTTGATGTGTCTCAGTGTGTCTTTGCACATGCATTCAAACCCTTCACCCAGCGCCGATTCTGCGTCCTGATTGGTTGGACTGATTGATGACAGCTGTTCTTATCCTTTTTTTTTTTTTATTAGCCGTTACATAAAAAGGGAACTGTACGCTTTATTTGACCAAAACACATTGACACACAGTGACAAAGCTGCCTGTTAACACTGCTGTAAGCCTCTTGTGTTGGTGTTCTGTGAATAAGCCAGCAGCGAGCTTTATGCAACATTATTAGTTTATTATTGTACTCCCAGTCTCCCCCCCCCCCACACTTTCCTTAATGAAACCACGAGTGAGTCCTGGCAGAATGCACATTACTACACGTGCAACTATCGTTCTTGATGTGAATGATTAACACTTGATCAAATTGGCTGATTTAATGCTGGTAATTCAATCTGCTACCACTCATCCTACAGTGTTAAGTGGAACAGCATCAGTACAAACTTAGGCCCATATTTAATCTGGTTAAAGATTTCCACACGTCACCTTCTCAACAACCAAGTCTCTTAAGTTTCTCTTCAAACCAAAGAAACATTAATGGTAGGGCTGGGCGATGTGGAGAAAATCAAACATATGTTACATGATATTTTTGACTAAATACCTCGATATCTATTATGCAATGTTATTATAGTGTTGACTATAGGTGCTTTCATAAAATATTTACATATAATTTATGAGATTTTTGATAAATGATTATCAGTAATGTGGATATAATGACTAAGTGGGTAAAGACAAATAAAAGAATACTGAAAAAAAATGACTTAACTTTCCTGTAATGCAGCCGTTAAAACCAGGAAAGGACCACACACCACAATATGCCATATTACGATATTATGATATCCAAAATCTAAGCCGATATCTAGTCTCATAACTTGATAAAATATTGATATTTTGCCAAGCTCTAATTAATGGTAATGTCAACATTTATTGGAAATCACCCTGTTACTATGACTACTGCTTGTTGGCTGTTAATCTAAATGAACAGGCTTATGATAACAAACAGTAACACTGAATTACCTTGACATGTAGGCATTACATCACCAACTGGAATGGAGTGCGCATTAACCTGCAATCTAAGACCAATGATTCGCCAAACCTACTTTTTAGCCGTCTTAACAAATTTCATCAGATTACATTTTTTTGTAACAATTAACAAAGATGCTGAGGGGAAATGTATCAGATTAAAAGTATGCCTTTTTGGGGGGGATTGTAGTGGAGTGAAAGTCAAAGTTGTCCAAAATACAAATAACGAAGGAACGTACAGAAAGAAATGTACAAATAGAACATTTTTACAAATAGAAAATTCCACTTACGTACAGTAACAAAGTATTGACTGATTAGAACCGACTCACAAGGCTCCTAATAGAGGATCACTGACACTGGTGGAGCTAAAGAACTGTAAGTAGGACAGGTAACCAGTCCGTATGTATGCACATTATCACAATACAATATTATATTGATGCTTCAGACAACCATAAATTTGCTTGTGTTACAAAGTCAGTCCGGCGATGCGTTACATTATATCATCTCACAAAGTGAAACCTTTAAATAAAAAATGTTTTTTTTCTCTTTAATAAAAATAACATGTCGGGCAAGTGCGTAGCATGTGACCAAAGGTAGCAGATCAGGAGTTTTAGAAGGTTTTATCTGACACGCTATTTATTATACTGTATATGTATTTGCTATGTAAATAATTGCTTGTGCTTCTTAAACTTTTTAATAAAAAGAATAAATATAAAGTGGGAATTTTAAAATCAATCTCCATCTTAAAGGTGATATCTACCAATATCTTTGACTCTGCATGGCTGATGTTGGATGGTTGATTATTGAATCCATATATCTATCCAGTTCAATGTACTGTTACATCCCTAGAACTTTATCTTACCTCTACCGCTTACACTAGTCTTCAGTAAGCATTAACATATTTTAAAATGTTCCTTGACTAATTCTTTTATCCAGTCAGTAGCAAGCAACAATTTGTCCTAGAAAGAGTCCTCCTTTTTGAATTTCAAATATAGAATTATTGGGAAAGTCTAAGGCTATTCATCAGGGAAGTCTAGAAAGTTGCTTGTTCAGTTGATTTTACCATTTTATTTTTATTATTTTTTCTGAAGAAGGGAAAAGGAGAGTTAAAAGCATCCCATGTAGTGTCTTCCCTAACCTTTGGATGCATGGAAGTGACAATGAGCGATGGAGTGCGATGGAGCCATGCGTAAAAAACAGGAGAAAGTGCAGCAGGTTTTAGGTGAGAGGTGAGGAGACGTAGTCTTATGTAACACTGTGAGGCTGTGAACCCTGCGGGTGTGAAGTAGAGCAGATTAAAAAGAACAAATGGCAAACTGTAAGTGTTGATCCAAACCAAGGAGGGGGAATTGGGGAAGTGGGTAAAGGAGGGAAAAGCAACAGGCCTCAAACGCTCCTTCATGTCTCCCCAGGTCTCATACTGTTTATTTCCCTAGATTTTCTCTTCTTCTTGTGCCCATCAACCAAACTGTAAAAGTTGTTTCTTTTTGGGAGGAAATAAAAAAAAGAAAAGAAATAGAAACAACTATCTCAAAAGATCTTTTGATGAACCCAGCTATTTTTTTGTATTTTTTATTTGAGGATTGTACCCTCAAGATTACAAGTACACCAAAAGTGAACAAGTAATGATAGATATGTGTCTGTTGTACCCTATAGTAATCAATTGCAATTGGAAAAAGACCAGCGTGTCGTGTAAAGTGTCACATATTGGGTTCCACAAATGTTAATAACTTTTGCTCTGGAAAAAAAAACATAGAAAGAGAAGAAGGAGAAAGAGAGAAGCAAGACTTTATTGAGAAGGTTTGGGGACTGTTTAATTTGTTTCTCTAAGGAATGGAGCCAGCAGAGGTTAGCAGACCTCATAATGTGCCTAATGTGAAATGATTAAATTCCCTTGAATTGAATCGGTTAGGCAATAATTTGTTCTCCTTCATATTGTCCTCGGGCCAAATTGACCCGTTTTCCTATATCAGTGTTCTTTTTAACTACCCAAAATAACATGATTGATTGACACATTGCTCTTTGGCAAGTACAGATCTCTACTTTCATTAATTTTGGGGTGTATTTTATAGCATTTGAAAAAGAAATTTGAAGTGGCTTTGAAATAGTATTGAGTAAAAGTTGACATATTCCAGTCGGTGATTATCCATCAACATCCTTTCCTTTAATTTTAGTCTAAATAATTTCTAAGTTCTGCTTTCCTAACTCAAACATTATGTATAATTTCCTACAAATGAGGTTAATTGACCATAAATTTCAAAAATAACTGTAAAGCTGAGCTCAATAAGTTAGTGTTACGTAGTGTTGAAATTGTCAACATTGAAAAAAGCGTCAAAAGTGTATAAAAAAAGACAAAAAAAACGTTAAACGTTAAGAAAAAGTTAAAAACATTGATAAAAAGCGTCAACAAAAGAGTTGATTTTCAATTATGATGGGAAGACAACACAAGGGTTAAATGATTTTTTGAAACATACTTTCAGTTACGTACGTTTTTTTACCCCCTTTTTTTTCTTTTGACTTCCATTCCTGTTTTGTTTTTTTGCGTTTTGGTTTCCATCACCTGTACCTCCGTGTAGATTTTAGTGGTTGAAGTACACTTCTGTAAGTTTGGAACTGTACATTGTGTTCACACGTGTGTTAAAATTCAATAAGCTTTTATTTTGAAATGTGCCTGTTTGTGTGTGATAAGGTGGCAGCAGAGTACTGCAAAGACACCACTCTTCTGCTGATGGGAGTCATCTGCCTGGCAGCCTCGATAGAGAAGTGGAACCTGCACAAACGCATTGCTCTGCGCATGGTGATGATTGCAGGGGCCAAGCCTGGCATGTGAGTAGCACACACACACACACACGCTTTCACACAGTCGCTATTATTCACTCAAAATCCTTTTTGAGTTAGGACTAACCTAATTTCACATTGCCAGACTTTCCTCCACAGCACCGCGGAGGAGGGTCTTGCTACTCCACACAGCATTTTAGGATGGGAGAAAAACCTGCTCTGGTTTATTGGCATTTCTTTAAACCAATCACAGTTTTCTCGGGCGGCGCTAAGCGCCAGACAGAGCCTCGGTGCCTCTGTCAAATAGCCTCGGGAAGGAACTTGTTTTGGTGGAACATGTCTACAGTACGTTCAAAAGTTATTTAGTCGTGCAACAGAAAACTCAGATTGGACAGATAGTCTAGCTAGCTGTCTGGATTTACCCTGCAGATATCTGAGGACCAGTTAACCCTCCTGTTGTCCTCGGGTCAAATTTGACCCATTTTCAAAAAGTTTCTGGATCACAAATTTGGGGTTTTGACCACATTTTCAACAACAGAAAGCAACATGGATGGTTCTCTACAACGCTCTTCTCACAAGTAAAGTAAATGATCAGTTCACTACTTTCATTGAATTTGGGAATGTTATTTAATTTCATAGCATTTGAAGAAAAAAGAAGATAAAAGAATGTTGAAAAAAAGGGACAAAAACGTCAGAAAAAGCATCAAAAATGCAGGGAAAATTCCTCAAAACTGTCAAAAGGCGCAGAAAAAAAGATAAAAACATCGGAAAAAGAGACAAAAAAACTTGTATCAAAGTGACTAAAATGTCAAAATGTTGAATCAGAAAAACACAAAGTTGACGGGAAGACAACACAGGGGTTAACCACAGTCCTCAGAAATCCATTGGAGTTTAAACACAAACAAAAGCGGAAGGCAATGGATATCAGCCGCAAAGATTAACATCCGGCGGAATATCCGGAACAATCCCGGAGGTGAAAGATTGTGGATATAGACCAGGACTAACCAAAATGTCTTTACTCCATCAGTCTAGCTTGTAGAGTTGCGTGGTATGGAGAAAATCAAATATAACGATCATTTTGACCAAATACGATATTAGGGCGATATTGTAGTGTTGGCAATTGGTGCTTCCACAAAATATTTACATAATGAGATTTTAGATAAATATTCATCAGTAACGTGGATATAATGACTACGTGGGTAAAGGCAAATAACAGAACAGCTAGAACAGTCTGGTAAGTTCAGAAAATGGCATCACTTTACTGTAATGCAGCCTTTACAACCAGGAGATACACATATGTCATATTGCGATATTACGATATCCAAAATGTAAGATGATATCTAGCCTCATTGAAATATTACTATGATATGGATATATTGCCCATCCCTTGCTGGTTGTCCTACAGATAGAAATGTAAAAACTCAGACATAGATACACACACACACACACACACA
>NC_045755.1:2997931-3015551 GCF_008692095.1 Etheostoma spectabile
ACACACACACACACACACACACACACAGACACCTCATTGGCTGTCCCTGTCTTTCCTCCAGGTTGGTGCTGGGCTTCATGTGCTGCACCGTGTTTCTGTCCATGTGGCTCAGCAACACGTCCACCACAGCCATGGTGATGCCCATTGCCGAGGCGGTCCTGCAGCAGCTGATCTGCACCGGCCTGGCCGACGGCCACGTAGACTCGGAGACCGCTGAGGCCCCTGAGGACGACAGCGGTACGTCTGGCTAGTCACTACAGGGGGGCGGTCACTGAACTATAAAAGCTTCGTTGCAAAAAAAAACCCCAAAACAGATGTTGATAGAAATGCTTGAACCGACAACCACACTAGAATGTGTAGATGAATAGATGGACCGGGGGGGAGTCTAAAATATGTGATGTGTTAAGAAAATTGAAGATTGTAGATCCAACTTTAGCAGAACAGTTAAGCACAGTTCAGCATGAAGATTGGAGACAAAACCGTTTTAGAACGTGAAAGCAGCTGACGATGGTGCCTGCGACTCAGCTGGTCAGGTCCCCAGAGGCTTTTAGAACGTACAGGAGAAGTCAGCTATAGAAATAAAATGATCCGTTATCCATTTCATTTCTATGTTACAAAGTGTCAAATGGTTGAGTTGATGGAGGCTCAAAGCACCTGAGCACGGTAATGTGTAATGTGAACTGAAGAGAGGGAGCGGTGATAGAACTAAGCATGGATCACATAAACAAAATGTTGTTTTCGCCGCTTCACTCATACACTAGAAATGCAACTGTAGCAGGCATCTGACCATCACTAACGTTATCCACATGTCTTGACGCAAACAATTATATCCAGCTACAAAAAAGGGAAACTTTGGTCTGGCCTGGGCTATACGCTTGTTAACAGAACACTTTCAAAGTTCCATCTCCCATTATACGCTGGTGATGACTGTTGTTGTCTGCAGCTGTTTCAGACAAAGAAGAGAACCTGGACAAAAACCAGCTGGAGTTGCTCTATCGCAATGACAGGTACGTGTGTGTGTGTGTGTGTGTGTGTGTGTGTGTGCAAGCATATTCTCTGTTCACTAGGTGTGAGGTAAATATTAGTGATTTTTCTACAATTTTTCTCCATTTTAAATTTCACTTGCTCAGATATGCTCCTGCATTTGATTATCGGCAGCGTTAATAGTAACCCCAATCTTATTTAACATCGGTAGTTACTGTGACGTCTTCATTTTCTCTTCTCTCCTCCCTCCAGCAGCAACTGCAGTAAACGGGAGCTCTCCACACTGAGTGACACACTGAGTGAGGTGAGAGCCACAAAAGGCTTTTTCGTAAACAGAAGTCACATTCTTAGCAATTCTATAATGTAAATGAAGTATTCCTCTCTGAGTCTCTTGTTCTTGTCCTCAGGTGCAGACTGGGGAGGTGAATGGTTTGGGTCTAAAGGCAATATCTAACCAGGATTTCACCAGGGACACCAATGGATACCTGCCACAGGTGAGGAACACACCACACACACACACACACACACACACACACACACACACACACACACACATATGTCTCACTTTTAAACTGATTTCCCAGTGCGCTGGATTGGACCCTTTGGCAGGCCGGTTATGGCCCTGGTTCTGTATGTTTGACACCTCTGACCGACAGGTGCATGTGTGACAGCAACAATCCCAAGTTACAGCCAATAGATGTCAGAAACATTTTCCATACATTTGCAATATTCTCCTCACTCCCTCTCAGGTTGCGGTGGAAATCCCAAACGTGAAGCGGGTGAAGGCCAGGAGAGACTCCCAGTATCCCACCAAGAGGGATCATATGATCTGTAAATGTCTGTCGCTCAGCATCACCTACGCTGCGACAATCGGTGGCCTCATCACCATCACCGGCACCTCAACCAACCTCATCTTTGCCGAGCAGTTTAACACGTAGGTACCCATGAGCTCAGACTTGACTTGCCTCAGATGCCACTGATCTCAACTCAAGCATATCTACAGCTTGGTTGGTTTCTTGACTGCTGTACTGGTCTGACTGGGACATTTTATGTCAACTCGGTGTGTGGAGGGCTCGCAGGGTCTGAGATCAAATTAATATGCCCCTACAGTCCTGGCGGAGCCAATTTCCTCCAGCCGCAGCACTAAGCCCGGCAGAATGGCCTCCTTCATGTCGCAGCTTGTTGGACAAAGGTCAGGTTCTGTGTGTGCACGTGTGTGTGTGCGCGTTCGTGCGTGCAGAAGTACTTGATCCTAAAGTGATGTTACCAGGAACTGCAATCAATCCAAGTGGTGAATATGAAATTTCCCTCTAAATATTACCTTTTTAGTTTTAGTTCAACTTAGTCCAATAAAGTCAAATTGCGTGTAATCCCAATGTACTGAGCCGGACATCTTGAGTACAAAAATAGCCTGAGGTTGATTTTTATAATTAAGGGCCCTTCGTAAATACAGTTTGTGTGTGTGTGTATGTGTGTGTTCAGTCAGTTCAAGTCCTCAAGTCCATGCTAGTACCGTAAGGTCAAGCAATCACATATTACATGCTCAGTAAATTTCCTTTTATGCTATGCCTTTTTTGTGCATTTTCCACATCTTTGGGCTTGACATTAATCTGTTTTTTGTTACTTTCAAATGAAATGAAACAAAATTATCATTTCTCATTTCATGTTAGGCATGATTTTCTTTTCTCCCTCTTTGGTTTGGGGAAGTAAGCTCTTCAGTGATGCATTTATGCATTTTAATTCATTTATAAACCCCTGAACTTGAATAGCTCATATGTGTTCCAAAAGAAATTCTGTGCATGTTCAAAACCTTTTGCACATTCAAAACATTCAACATATCTGAGTTTTCTGTGTTCAAATTTTTGGGGGGACAAAACGTGATTTACAGTTTATGCAATGATTAAAATCAAAGCTTCTTGCTTATATCAGTTGCTGTAGCTTTTAGACCATAACTGACCTAATTGTGTACTTAAAACTAGTGTTACATCACTGGTTATCTAGTATTGCTTTATTGTAATTTTTAATTTTCAGTGTGTGCTTTCTTTCATATAAATCATGTGAAACGAAGTCATTGAAGGCGATGGATCACTCAGGTTTATTGACACGATCATCATCTCTAAATGTTACCTTTACCCTGCTCATTTTCCGTACAGCGGAGAGGTCAGCAAGGCATGTCTGAGCAAACACACATTATCACCTGTACAGCGTGGCTCTCTCAGAGCTTCAAAATTAGATTAGATTCAGATTAGATTAGACTTTATTGATCAAAAATTGGGAAATTTCAGTGCTACAGCAGGAAAATATCAGACACACAGCACAAATACACAATATACAAGAAATAATAAATAGGATAGAATAGAAGAACACTTATTCAAAAAATAAAGATAAAAAAAATAAAAGGTAAGAATGTCCAAACGTAGATTCAAGTGCCCAATAAAAAACGTACAACCTACTTAAATAGTATTTATAAAGATGTAAGTTTGTTAAAGTTGGATTTAGTGCAGTAATGGAATGTTTATGGGTGTGTAAGTGCGCTGAAGATGAACGACCACTGGTACGCTCTGCACCATTGGTTGGTTCTGACCCCCCCTACCATGGTTCTCTCTTCTTTATACAACCAAAAATAACAAGCGTGACTTTCATCTGTGCAAACATTTCTGACTGTGCCTCACACTGACAGGGACTTTGATGCTGTGTGTCCACATGTCAGTGATCTTTGTGGCTCCTGCTGTCCATCAAGTGGAGCTGTCGAGGGAACACACAAACACTTAGGAAGTGGTTGTACTGGACCGCTGACACACAGTCATTTATTGTATGTTCATTTATATGAGCAATGTTTATGGCCAACCTCTCTCCGCATGTATTCATTTTAATGTAAGTACAGAGCAACCTTTCTCATGTTTTGGTCACTGATAGAATCAGAACCAGAAAAGGGTTTATATTATTTATAAGTTACACGTATAACTAATGGAATTTGCCTTGGTGGTTGGTGCATACATAAACAAACAAATATACTGTATATTTTAGATATTAATATGAAATAAACAATAACTACAAAAAACTATATACAAAATAGCTGTTTAGCATAAGAAAAAGGAGTAGACCCTACAGTCAAAATACTTTTTTACAGTAACCATCGCTACAGTACATCCAAATTCCATATGTGGTGGTTTTTCCAATGATGCTATGTTGCCATGAGATTTGGGCAACATCAGGTCACTCCTAGGTCACAGGCCAGAGGCCGCATTCCGTCACTAAACCTGTCCCGTCTTCAAGTATAAATGTATGTCTGTCTCTAGAAGTTGAGGGAGTCAAATCAGCCACATGTTGTGGGAATGTTGTGTTCAGGGACTGTCTCCTTTGACGGTCAGCGGAAAACAAGCCATAGGGCCACACACTCACACAACTTACTGACAAACACATACCCCCGCAGATTGCCTTTCCCTAAAAAGAGATAGACTGGACTTGCAAAACAACAAGATTTAGGTGAGCATCTGTTGTGACGCCATTACTATTTTTGCATAACCCAAACTTGACAGCAACTCAAAGAAATTCATTTTACTGTCACAGAGGAGTAAAGAAAGTAGAGCAATATTCATATATAAGAAGCTGGAATCCAAAGATTTTTTTGGACTCCTGAGACTCACCCCGTATCAGTTTGGATAATCAATAAGCTGTCAGTCAAAGCAAACTGACCAGAAGTCAAGGTAGGCAGTTTATTGGGGACAAATGGTTATTTCTAACCCAGATTAGCTCCAATTGTTGTCAGTACAAGTGCTGTCAGTGGTCCCAAGGTTTGGCTTGTAAAAACTGTTGAATGAATGAATTGTATATTTTTGTGTCAGATGCATTTTAAATTCAATTTTAATTCTATTATTAAATCATAACAAGAGTTATCTCAAGACACTTTACAGATAGAGTAGGTCTATACCATACTCTATAATTTTAAGACCCGATATTTACAGTTCCCTCAAGAGCAAGCATTTAGAGCAACAGTGGCAAGGAAAATCTCCCTTTTATGAAGAAACCTGGGACAGACCCAGGCTCTTGGTAGGCGGTGCCTGACTGGTCGGTTGGGGGTGTGATGAACAGTGGCAATAGAGGTAATGCAACAATGACTAGAAATAGTAGTTGTTGTAGTTCATGGCATAGCCGGGCACTGCAGGGCATAGCAGGACTTTACAGGACGTAGCATGGCACAGCAGAGCATAGCAGGACGTAGCAGGGCGTAGCAGGGCACTGCAGAGCGTAGCAGGTTCAACAGGACATAGCAGAGCACGGAGCAGGACCACCGGGACAGCTGCAACCATGATTTAGGTGCCAAAAGGAACATAAACAGTGCTGACTATAAATATGTACATAAAGGATAATATATACAATGTACAATTCAACACAAACCAGATCCATACAAGGTAATTACAAGTAGTATTTAAACAGCAATATATTGCACATTACCATATCACATCAATGTCAGTTATTTAATTTTGGACCTTGTTGGAGGGGATTGGTGGCCCCTGTGCTAATGTCAATGCCACTGTTCCTCTAAATTAGGACCACATATCCCATCAGCCCTCATCCTTCCCGACTGCAAAGCTCATTTCCAGCCAACATTGTATAAAATAACCTACAAGCACGTAACTCAGTATCTGTGTCTTTGTGTCTTCAGTCGTTATCCAGATGCAAAGGTGATAAACTTTGGCACATGGTTCATCTTCAGCTTCCCCATCGCCATCATCATGCTGGTCCTCACCTGGCTGTGGCTGCACTTCCTATTCCTTGGCTGCAAGTGAGTGTGTGTGTGTGTGTGTGTATGTGTGTGTATTTTACAGCTTGTATCATACTGCACTGTGTGATTATGTTGGTGTGCATATCCTACAGTACCTGCTGGGCAGGAGTACTGTAATGTATCTTATCATTATAGACTCATGGTAATCCCTCTGTCTGTCTGCCGTTGAGCAACTGCGCCTTTTGGTGTCCTGTGGCTGCAGGTTGGACAAACAGAGTGAGTGTGTCAGGGTCGTGTGGTTGATGCTGTTGTTGTTGTTGTTGTGTGTGTGTGTTCAGCTTCAGGGAGACATGCTCATGGAGTAAGAAACGCAAAACCAGGAGAGAAATGCTTTCAGAGAGGAGGATCCATGAGGAGTACACCAAACTGGGACCCATCAGGTGTGTACGTCTGTGTGTGTGTGTTTTCTTAGTCCTACATATATATATATATATATATATATATATATATATATATATATATATATATATGGGCCATTCCTAAAGTGGTCTTAGCTACAGAACCTCATGGGAAAATATTGCAATATTTACATCAGGGTCTTGGTGGTAATTTCTCGTACGCAGTTTTAAACACTGCAGAAATGCCTAGCTCCACATACCATTCAAAGATATCAAGATATAAAAAGTTTTAAATTCCCAATAAATAACATAAGACTCTTGGCAGTAGCCTGGGTATATTTGTGTGTATGTCTAGGTGTCACACGCCTAGAAATTACATTGTTGCACAATGGAGTTATCACTCATGTAATTGCTGCTCCTATGCTTTTGTGGTGTGTGTGTGTGTGTGTGTGTCTGTGTGTGTGTCTGTTTCCCAGCTACCCAGAGGTGGTGACCGGTGTTTTCTTCATCCTGATGACTCTGCTGTGGTTCACCAGAGAGCCTGGTTTCGTCCCCGGCTGGACATCTCTTTTTGAGAAGTAAGTGCTCTTGCGAGTCGACACACCACAAATGGTTTTGTCATCACTACTAAATGTTAGAATTGAGACGCACACTGTCACACAGAAAGAGGTTGCATCCGAAGTCACATACTATACACTACACACTCAATATATACATTCTGTCGTTAAACATACTTTTGTGTAAATAAACAGTAGTGTGTATCTTTTCGGACGCACTAAGCTGTGATTTCCAACGTCCCCTCCATAAGAAACTCCTTGCCGTTAGAGACGCGTAACCATGGTAACTCTGGCTGACCTCCGCTCCGAAGAATCGTCAGATAATGCTTAATTTAATGCTACATTTTTATACGTAGAAATGTAAAATAAAGCCTTGTTGACTTCACAGAGCTGCCTTGGTTGCTGTCCATTTGTCCAAATAGTATGCAATTCATGTTCTAATAGTTTCATACTATGATTTTGGACATACTAAAAAATATTTCGTACTGTTTTAGACTACTAAATAGCAAGTTACTATGGAATTTCAGACGTAACCAGAGATGCACTGAGACACTTTTAGGCATGCACATAATATCACTGGACTTTACACTGACCTTTAAGACAACTAGATAAATACAAAGAGTTTAGAAGCATCTTAAAAATGTGTGTGTGTTTGTGTGTGTTTACCTTCTCAGGAAAGGCTACAGGACCGATGCGACCGTGTCGGTCCTCCTGGGCTTTCTGCTCTTCCTTATCCCTGCCAGGCGACCCTTCTCCTCCAGCTGCGGGAACACAGGTCAGGACCATGCACTCATCCAGCTGACAGTTTCTGGTATAGCTCTCAGGGTTTCCCCCAGAAAAATAGTTAAGCCCGTCTTTTTTTCGACAAGGGTCCGGCTCGGTCAGTCCCAGACTGTTATAGTCTGTAATAGTTGCTTATTGTGATACCAGAATCAACAGGTGGGGTTTAACTTATCGGCCAATACAAACAAGTTTATTGTTCACCGCTGCAAATCAACCTCCATTGCCAACCAATACATGAACTGGGATGGTCCAAACATCACATTGTAGTTAATATTGTCTACTCAAATTATATGATACTCAAAGAAGATTCATTCAGTCTAAAGGTATTTAAGTTTGGGTTAATTCAAAATATGTACAATTATTTGACTAGTTGTCAACTATTAAATTAATCGCCAGGTGTTTTGTTAATAGGGCGTCGCCCCCGTGAGGGATTCGAAGTAACGACAACTAAATTGTCGACATGATAGAAGCCTTTCGTGACACGGGTTTGCTTTGGGTCATACAGAATGCAACTTGTGAACATTTTCTTGTTTCTTCACTTCTCTGTGACAGTAAATTGAATCTTCGAGTTGTGGACAAAACAAGACATTTGAGGACGTCATCTCGGGCTTTAGGAAACGCTGATTGACATTTTTCACCATTTTCTGACATTTTCTAGACTAAACAACTTCATCGATGAACCGAGAAAATAATCAACAGTGACAACAGACAATGAAAGTAATTGTTAGCGTACTCCTGCCACAGAAAAAAAAGGACGTTTGGAAATCTTTGTCTACCTCAATTCATCTGTCAGCCACAACCATTGTAATGTTCTTGTTATCACTAAATGTGTGATAGTGTTAGACAACCATACACCGTGTCAGTGTGTTACCAGCCTGTGCGGGTTGATTTATTGACCGTATGGCTCAGAGAAACCCTTTACTTGAACTTCAGCCACCGATGCTTTCCACAGTTGTGCAACTGTGTGCAACTTGTTTGAAAAACAATGGAATAGTCTGACATTTATTGTATTTCTCTCTGCTGCTCAGTGCTGATGTTCTCGTTGACCTCTGACCTCCATAACCTATAAGATGTAGTTCAGGCACGCAGACAGCTGCAAGCCATGTGTCTTTACCATGTCAAACACACAGAGGTCAACACATACACTGGACAACATTCTGTTCTAATAAGATTTTTGCAAAATATGATGTAACTAGGGTGACCAGACGTCCTGAACAAATTTGGGGGGGGCGAGTCAGGCGGCAAACTACATATAACTACCAGCACAACTGTACAGACCAAGACTTTGTGTTTGTTTTATTTGTTTCATAGTGACGTTTTTCTTACAGACAGTCTCTCGTCCCCAATTTATCACCCTAGAAGTAACATATATTTGTAGAACAAGGTTTCCAGTAGTAAATAAACAATAGAATAATATTAACTTGGGATTATGGAGCTCTTCTTATTTTAATAATTCCTATTTTGCCTTTGATTAGTACCAAATTACATAGTTGTTTTCTGGAAATCAATTGGAAATTGTCTGTAAAATGTCTCTATCATACATTACAGCACAATGAAATACGTTATCTTTCAGCAGAAACTAATTTCTAAATTTCAATTATTACCAAAACACAATAATTACAAAACCGTTTTAAAAATCTTGAATATTTTAGTAGAGAAACACTATAATATTAGATACTATGGATTATTTAATAGGGCCTGGTTAAAATGCTTGATTCTCCAATTAAAACCGATTGAGTGATCGGATATTGATTCATAAAATGCTGAAATTTTCTATTTAATATATGCCTTTTCACCATGGCTGTATAAGTAAAAATACTTTTAACTAACTTTTGAGGCAGTCAATTCTTAATGTAAACAATAACCTTCTACATTATTAAAAATATTTAAGGGTTGCATCTTGTTTGTACAATTTACAGCATTAGTTCGCTGAGAAAGAAAGCAAAATTGGTATTGCAGCTGTAATTTCCCTAACCTAATTCATATTGAATCATAAGGTAATCATATCAGGACCCAGTGAAATCGAAGCGATCGGAAAATCAATGGTTATACCCAGCCCTTTAATTTAATACCTGTTGTATTTTAGCAATATATTACCACATTATCATTCCAGCTGTGTTGACATATTTTCTGGGGTTTTAATCCGGAGGACCAGATAATGAACCACATGACCCGCTGGCCCCCATGATCACCTGGAAGGACTTCCAGAGACTGATGCCATGGGAGATCGTCATTCTGGTGGGAGGAGGCTATGCACTGGCTGCTGGTTGCAAGGTATTACGCATGTCTTTGTGTATGTTGTTGTATGACAATACTGTTGAGGGTTAGGAGACAGTTTTTTTTTTATCTTCAAGATTAGCCTAAGGTTATCTCATGAAGTTCAGGAGTGTTTCCAGATGATGTCATTTAGTCTGTCTGCACAACCTTGATTTGAATGACGGGCTTGACGTCTAAACAGCTGAGATTCAGGTCAACATGAGAGTTAACTGCTCCTCAGATCTCCAGACAGCTAGCTAGACTATCTGTCCAATCTAAGTTTTCTGTTGCACGACTAAAACTACTTTTAAACGTACATGTTCCACCAAAATAAGTCCCTTCCCGAGGCTATTTAGCAGAGTCACCGTTGCTCTGTCTGGAGCTTAGTGCCGCCCAAGACGATTGGGATTGGGTTAAAGAAATGCAAAAAAACCAGAGCACGTTTTTCTCCCATCCCGGAATGCTGTGTGGCCAGACCTTACTCCGCAGAGCCGTGGAGGAAGGTCTGGCAATGTGAGACTAGGTTAAGGGAAATGGCTGGACCCTTTGAGACTGCTCACATGTTTGTGTGTGTGTGTGTGTGTGTGTGTGTGTAGGTGTCAGGCCTGTCGATGTGGATCGGCAGACAGCTGGAGCCTATGAGTGGGCTTCCTCCGTGGGCCGTCACCCTGCTGGCCTGCCTGCTGGTGTCAGCGGTCACAGAGTTTGCCTCCAATCCGGCGACTCTCACCGTCTTCCTGCCCATCCTGTCAGCGCTGGTATGACACACACTCCTTCACACACCCTTACTCTCAGTATCCGGTCTCTCTTATACCTGGAAAAAGGTGTGCAAACAATGTGGAGGATGTATTGGGTTTGAGCTCTGGGTTTGGAAGGGTCTGCAGGGCCCCGGGGCTCATGACAGTGCCCTTTTAGAGCCTTTTAACCAGTAGTTGGTGTTTTTTGCCCCCAACGTCTCCTTCCAGGCAGCACGGCAATGGTTATGTTTAGGGTTATGGTTAGGGTTAGCTACCTGGAAGGCGACGTTGGAGGCAAAAAAACACCATTGAACCTTTTAACCTCCCTGTAAGTTATGAGACACCAAAGAGAAAGAAGCACTGACAAAACTCCAAACTTCAACAACGCTAACGGCAACGTGGGCTTTGCTCCTCAGGCTCCCGTTCAGAAAAAACATGTAGTCAAAAATTTGTAACTTGATTCAATTCAGTTTATCTTAAAAGGGAGCGGTGCAAATTGATATAATGCATGATTATACATGGGTTAAAACTGGCCGGTTTAGCTCAGTTGGTGGAGCGGGCGCACATGTGTAGGGGTTTGCTCCTCAACGCGGCGGCTGCGGGTTTGGCTCCAGCCTGCAGCCCTTTGTTGCATGTCATTCCTCTTCTCTGTTTACTCTTTCACATCTTCAGCTGTCCTGTGGAATTAAAGGTTTAAAATGCCCCAAAAAATAATCTTTAAAAAATAAATGACAGCTATTTTTATTATGTAATAAATTGTAAACAAGCAAAAAAGTAATCACAAGCAGATTAGAACTTGAAACAAGACACAGCACAGATGCAAAAAGGTTAGCATCAAAACAAAGCAGACCAGAGGCCTGTACTACAAATCAATTTGGCGTTAACGAGGTAACTTCAGGTTCAACCCAGCCAGGGTTTTCTGTATCACGACGGTGGATCAGCTGTTATCGGGTTAAATCGCCGTGGTAACTTATGCTGAACACCTAACCTGGTTGGGAGCAGGTTATGTTGGAGACTAGAGATCAATCGGTGTAAAAGCACGGCGCCTACTGACCAATCAATACTTGATTGGTGACAGCGTCACCGTTCTTAGAAGATCAGCTGGAGCTTGATGCGCAGAGAGAGAGTGAAGGAGAGAGAGAGAGATAGAGAGAGAGAGAGAGAGAGAGAGAGCGAGCGATGCGCTCATAATAGTTAAAACATTCGCGATAACCTTGTTAACATTCTCTAATGGGTATCTTTATGAAAGATATAGATTTTAAGCAGAGAGAATTACCTATAGGCTATTTGTGTCTACGATGATAGAAGTACTGATTATTTACATGGAGTCTGGTGGGTTTGGTGATGGTGATTTCGCCCTTAAATGAATAAATATAAAAACATATTTAAATGTTGGCTAAGTGATTTTAGCCTACGGGATTAGGGTCAGGCTTCTTGAGTTGTGCGTTGCCAATGCGCGCATTTCAATTATGTTTTGATATTTTTCTTATTTGCTCTCAGATTGCTTCCCATTGCCAGGGTTGCAACGGAAATAATAAGATAAAGCAACAACAGTTTATGGAAAGCACAAGTGTAATTATGGTCAGATCTTGTGCCTGACTGTTATTGACTGACTGAAGTTATATTGATAAGTGTTGTGCATCACGCATAACAGCGTCATCTTTTTTTGCCAGCAGCGGCTGTACTGTATAGATTAGAAAAGACACAGTGGTTGAGAGCAATAAAAGCAGGAGTGAAATAAGATTATGATAAAATTATGCTAAAACAACTTTTGAATGTACACATGTTCCACCAAAACTAGTTCCTTCCCGCGGCTCTAGCCGTTTTCCAACCATGTAGTTACAGGAATGTAGTTATAGGAACAGTCCACTTCTAAACAGTTTTAACTACTCTCCCCCAAAACCTTTTTTTACCCCACTTGCATTCGCACTGGCCAAGTGGCCATAGGAACTGGTCGGGGGGGTAAGGGAGTGACGCACGGCAACGATCTTTATAGGGTTAAAATCAGAAAACAAATACACCAAAAGTATGAACTAAATACTTAATCTAATATATGTACTGTATGTATGTATGTATATATGTATGTAATAAATTATCAAAATTTAAACAAGTCTCCCGAAGAAAAACGGGTATCTCTCACTCCCCCACCTCTGCCTGCTGCTGTGTGTGTGTGTGTGTGTGTGTGTGTGTGTGTGTGTGTGTGTGTGACAGCCAGACAGCTTGTGGACTCTGAAAAGTCAGTTAACCACAGGTTCCCGTTGATCTTATGACGGACATGAGATCCGTCTACGTTATAAATAAAAGCTTCTTATTTACGAGAGCGGTGTGAGAGACCTAGCAACCAGCAGCCAGCTTACAGCGGGGGCTCCAAGCATGACTGGCCGAGTGACAAGCTGAGCAGCCCCGGCAGGCGCTAGCTGGCTGTCGACTCACTTTATGGAGCTTCTCAACTCCGAAATTTTTGAAGCAAATTATCAATTCGGCAGCGATTTTCGCAATACTGCCTATATTTCAAATCTAAACAGTTAATTTCTTGCCTAAAACATTCTCAGAAGTTTATCAAGTGATGATTAAGATGGCGAAAGTTGTTAAAGTTGTCCCGTTGCTGGTCTGTCTGTAGCCTACCGTAAACCCGACTCTCGTTGACCTAGGTTCCTTAGCAGAAAAGGGAACAGAAAAAAGACCGAGCTGAAAGAGTTACAGGATCTGCGGTCAGAGGAACTTAAAAATCCCCCAAATTGTTCTAGTTGGAACACGAGAAAAAAGGGTTTTAGGAATTTTATGTTACTGCAAAAAAAAAAACTGGTCGGAAAGCGGCTATTTTACAGAGGCATCGGGGCTCTGTCCGGCGCTTAGCGCTACTAAAGACGATTCTTCCATCCTGGAATGATGTGTGGACTCACCCGTCCAGTCTGGCAATGTGAGACTATGTACGGATTAAACAAACATGATTTAACTTGTTAATAAAGGGCTGGTAGATGGATTTTGTTATCTTCGGACACAGCCAGGCTAGCTGTTTCCCTCTGTTTCCAGTCAAGTGCTTCATATTGAACAGAAAGAAATGAGAGGGGTATCACTAAACTATATAACTATCTGTGGTATTTCACAAAATGTCAAACTACTACTTTACTCTAATACCTCTAATCTTCTTTTCAAAGGGCTGTTTTCGCGGAATTGCAGAAAGGACTCTGTACACGTACACACATTTCTTCATAAGGGTCCATCACTTTGACTTTGATTCAACCAATAATCCACATGGATTATTGGTTTCTTCTCTCAGATTGTTGACAGAGAAAGCAAATGTCATGTGTCAGCAGGGAGCATAATGCACGTTTCATACACAGCGGTAGATTCAAGGTGTTGTACAAAGAAAATGAAAATAATAATATTTTCATTTTTTATTTTAGCCCACCAATGATACATTTACGAGACATTAAGTAAAAAAGGAAAACCAGAAAGCCCTCATGGGGCTTGGCAGAAAATGAAGATTGAAGACAGAAAAAAAGGAAAAGCAGTTAAAAAAAGACCAAATAAACAAGAACAATTTAAATTCCATGTCAAACAGCAAAAAAGCACTGGAGAACAATACGGTTTTCAATCTAGATTCAACAACTGCGATGGTGGAGGCATTCCTAAGGCCATCAGGCAGTTGCTTCCAGCGTTGCACAAGGACTTTAAAGGTGCCGTGTCACACATATTTCCTTACTTTGTGGTGATGTCTGAAGTTCTACCATTGACTAGACAACATTTTTTGTGGACAAAGGGAACTGGTTACTTTGTTTCAAGCCATTCTAGTGGGGTATAGAAAGCCTGCAGGAAGACTTGATTTGTGCCAGTACTCATTAATATTCAATGAGCTAAGCTGCTTGACTCTGATTTGCTAACAGCTAGCCAATGAGAACCTGGCTATCAGCATCCTAGCACAACTGGGCGTGCTCAGTAATAGTAATGAGCTCAGGCAACATCAGAATCAGAATCAGCTTTATTTGCTAGGTATGAGGACACATACGAGGAATTTTTCTTTGGCGCATCATTGCTCACACTGTGCTTACACACAAAACAACCAAAATGACAATATACACACTAATATATACACAATATATACATACTCTAAACAGAAACAATATAGAGGCACGAGTGAACGAAGAGTTCAATAAAAAATATTTAAATGTGGAGCATAGTGCAAGGATACTGGTATAAATAGTATAATGGTATTATATTACAATATGAACAGTATGAACATTATGGACAGTTCTGAAATAGGAAATGAGAATGATAAGTAAATAACAAATAAATAATAAGTGAGATGTGAGAATGGGAATGATGAGTAAATAATAAATAATAAGTGAGATATGAGAATGAGAATGATGAATAAATAGTAAATAATAAGTGAGATATGAGAATGAGAATGATGAATAAATAGTAAATAATAAGTGAGATATGAGAATGAGAATGATGAATAATACTAAATAAGTGGAATAATAGTGGAACCAGTAAACAGGTGCTGTAGAGACAGTGTTACTGGGTTATTGACCAGAATTGAACCTGACACTATGGGTCAGTAGTCAGCTGTTCATCAGAGAGATGGCTTGTGGGTAGAAACTGTTCCTGAATCTGTTGGTTTTGGCGTACAGTGCTCTGTAGCGCCTACCAGAGGGGAGAAGCTGGAACAGGTTGTGTCCGGGGTGAGATGGGTCTGTAGTGATGGTTCCTGCCCGTTTCCTGACTCTGGATGTGTATAAGTCCTGAAAGGAGGGCAGGTTGGCACCGATGATCTTTTCTGCAGTCCTAACTGTCAACATGACATCAGACTGACCAGCTTTTGTAATTGGCCTGACCCTCCTACAATGGATAGGAAAGCTGAGATATAAAAGGGGACAGAGAAGGGGGAAGACATGCAGGAAGTTGTCACAGGTCAAACTCAAACCCTTGACCTACTGCGTCACATGTGCATGCCTGCTCTACAAACTGAGCTAACCCGGCCACTTGTGGTGCAGTTTGGGATAAGTTGTAGTCCTTTTAGGCTTGAGCTAATGTCGAGACTGATACCATCAGTTTTTATTTGTTTAACCCTCATGTTGTCCTCGGGTCAAATTGTCCCGTTTTCCTATATCAATGTTCTTTTTAATTACCCCAAATAACATGATTGATTCCACACAACGCTCTTTGGCAAGTACAAATCTCTACTTTCATTAGTTTTGGGGTGTCTTATTCGATTTTATAGCATTAAGAAAAACCAACATGAAGTGGTTTTGAAATAGTATTGAGTAAAAGTTGACATATTCCAGTCTGTGATTATCCATCAACATACATTCCTTTAATTTTAGTATAAATAATTCCTAATTTCTGCTTTTCTAACTCAAACATTAGGTATACTTACTAAAAATGAGGTTTGTTGACCATTAATTCCAAAAATAACTGTAAAACTAAAGTTAATAAGTTAGTGTTACATAGTGTTCAAAACGTCAAACAAAGCGCCAAAAGTGTTGAAAAAAGCGTCAAAAGTGTTGAAAAATGGGACAAAAAAGTAAGAAAAAGTTCAAAACATTGATAAAAAGCCTCAACAAAAGTGTTGATTTTGAAAATTGACTCAAATTCATCACACATATCGGCTGGAGGTGTGGTTGCACCTTATTCTGAGAATGGTAATAGGCCTACAAAGGCAGTTTTTAACACGCGTTACCCCTTTGACCTCTTCTCTGTTCCCGACGCTCTTCATTTATCTTTGTCTTCCTTTCCCTTTCTTTCTGTCTCTTCTTCCTTTATTCTCTCTCTGTCTCTTTACTCCCTTCTTCCCCCACTTCCATTCTTCCAGTCCGAGACTCTGCAAATCAACCCACTCCACACTTTGATCCCGTCCACCATGTGCGTGTCATTCGGGGTCATGCTTCCAGTGGGGAACCCCCCCAACGCCATCGTCTTTAGTTACGGCCACGTGAAGATCAGCGACATGGTAAACACACATACACACACATATACACACACACGCAGAGTCACATGTTTTTTCTGCACCTGCAACAAATTCTCAAAAGTACAATGTGTCAAAGTTGTTTTATGTAATCAGAAGGATGAACATTTTTCATTCTTAACTCTTGCTGAACCTTATTCTGATATATTGTTTTCAAATAGATGAATGCTATAATTAGATTTTTTTTTTTTTTACATATTGCCTCTTTTTTCTCCTCCTCCAGGTGAAAGCGGGCTTCGGGGTGAACCTCATCGGCGTGGCGGTGGTGATGTTGGCCATCACCACGTGGGGGGTTCCCCTCTTCAACCTGACTGAGTTCCCAGCCTGGGCCGTGGCCAGGAACGTCACCGGGAGCTTATAACCGCCGCTGGCGTGGAGGACGAACCACTGAAAGACAGAAAGGGATGGGGACGGTGTTTCTGTAAAGAAAGACAACAAGAAAACAACGTCAAGAGGACGGTCTTGCTCAGAGTTCAATCCCTTCTCACTGTAGATGAATCACACTGGATCTGAAGAAGGATGGAGAGAAGGGGAAAAAGAGAGCGAAAAACCATGACTTGTTGCTTAGATATCATATTTAGAGTTATATATTTCTTGGCCACAAGAGGGGGTTATGAGGAATGCACAATGCCTTTGTTAAAGTGGCCACTGCGTGGAACTCTGACCTCCGCAAAACACTTTAAAAAAAATCTCTGGAGATGGAGATTCTATTTTCAACGAATCACTGTGGTGATCAGGAGAATGATATTTAGTTTTTTGGGGGGGATTTGTAATAGAAACAATGATAAGTTAATTTCCGAGCTACAACATCATGCCTGGTTGTGTGGATTAGTTAGTTATAGTTAGTTATATTGAGACCATTGTAAGTAAGCCTCTCTTTACTGCATGCTTGCTGCATTTCTGCTGCACTTAAATGCAATGCTCTTTAATTGCGTTGCATTGCAACATGACAAGTTGGCTGAGAGAGTTTGACATTATGAGAGAACTGGCTGCTGTTTTAAAATCATTATAAATGCGTGAAAAGAGGCTTCTGCTATGGCTGAAAATAAACTGTGTACATAGAGCTACTAGTTGTCAAGCCTTTAAGATGTACCCAGTATCATACACACTACCGGTCAAACGTTTGGGGTCACTTAGAAATTTCCATTGCACTCCATTATAGAGAGAATACCAGCTGAGATCAGGTGCATTGTTTTTTTTAACCAGGGCAG
>NC_045755.1:3015561-3015652 GCF_008692095.1 Etheostoma spectabile
ATTACATTATGTGCTTACATAATTGAAAAAGGGTTCTCCAATGTTTTTTCAGTTAGTTTTTCAAAATGATATCAGATTAGTAAACAGAATG
>NC_045755.1:3015662-3015747 GCF_008692095.1 Etheostoma spectabile
ACATTGGATGAATGGTTACTGATAATGGGGAATGTAGATATTTAATTAAAGATCAGCCCCCCACTCAGATCAGCTGGTATTCTGT
>NC_045755.1:3015757-3020203 GCF_008692095.1 Etheostoma spectabile
GTGGTATGGAAATTTGTAAGTGACCCCAAACTTTTGACCGGAAGTCTATGCATATATCTAGACCTGCTCGAGTCGTGATTCACTCGGATCTTTAACCCGAGTCCTTAAATTGACTCACAAATCGTGAGTCTCTACTATCATTAACCCGGTAACCCTACCACAATTCAATCTAAAATGATAACAGCGCCACACACAAACCTCTTGCAACATTAGCCACCACTATTCCTAGCCATCTTCGCTGCAAAAAGCTTTATAACTTACAATTTTGTAGGCAACAATAACTCCTCAAGCGATTGAGTGAGCAGAGAGACAGTCCGACCCGCAGACTCAGAGCAGGAGCTGTCGATGCTCGTGCAAGTGCAAGTCAGTGAATCCCGCAAAATCAGCCGGCTATGAGTGGATCTGATTCAGACAAGCGAGTGAAGTCTCTCCTCGAGCTTGAGTAAAGCAATTCAACAACAAAAGCCATTCTTCCACTTCTGAAATAACATACAATGTTCTGCATGTGGCCTAGCTAGGCCTACTGTAGGTTTGGTGTATACATGTAGTAGGTCGAGCAGACAGTGAGGGACTCAGAATAACCTGAATCCTTAAAAGAAACCAGGTTTGCCAGGCCTACTTATATCTCCTGATATGATCTGTTTTGAAAGAGGTAAAAGATTGTGTATATTTAGCAACAAATTGAAAGCTGTTTGTAATTGTTCTTAGCTGTTTCCTGCATTACTTTAGAAATCTAGGCCTCTTAAGCGTGATTTATGATCCTGCGGAGGCTCCACTTAGAGTTTTCGCCATAGCCTACGCAAGTGGTCCGAAGGTAATACTCGCGTTGGTGTGTGCTTCGATATCTTTTAAGGGAATAGCAGGGCCGGCATGTGTGTGGGGAGTGTGTGGTAGAGCGATTGAGAGAGTGGCAGGGATTAGTGGCGGGGATTAGTTTCTCAAAGTGTCTCCACTGTGTTTTCTGACCACGGTGGGAAACCTGTAGCAAGAGAAGTTAACCCTACTCCTTGATTTCATGTTGTTTATGGAGGACAACCAGGAAATAAATATAGGGGGGAAATGCAATGTGCCAAGACGTGCGTCACCGCGACATGTATGTGCACGTCAGGCTACGGCATATGGTCGGTATCTCCACGTACCTACGTACGTAGCCACGCTGTCGATTTACTGCAGAAGCATAAATCACGCTTTAATATCTGCCTGATGTCTTTACCAAAGTTTTTTAAGCTGATTTTTTGCCCCATCATACTGCGAACACTGAATAAGCACCTTCCAGTACCACTAGTGCCTTTACCATAGAATAGCCTGTCATACACTTTTAGATGGACTGTCCCTTGTGGGAATCAAACCTCCAACCTTGACAGTTGAAATGCCTTGCTGTAATCTCAGTCATCTTCATTTTTTCAAGCAGTAGACTAATTGCTTTTTACTGTGCTATATCTCAGACATACGCTTTTACTTGATACCATTACAATATTAGGAACGTAAACTGTACTGTATTTAAGGTATAGAAGAGTGCCGGGTTGGTTGACTAATCATATCACCGTGTATTTTATGCTAACCTCCGTATCTCGCAGACAGAGACTTGAGATGTTAGACACACTCTTGCCATTATTTTTTTGTGTGTGAAAACTCCATTATGAAGATTATGAAGTCATAAAATCTGAGATTTTTACTAGCTAAGGTCCTGAGTTTATGCCAATATAATGTTGAAAATGAAAGTCTCTTAGTGAATAGGTAGAAAACACCATTATCAAGAATCAATAGCTACTGTATCACAATGTGTATATTGAATGAAATGTATTACATTAGCATGGTAAGCGATAGGATGACCGTGTTTGGTGTGTCTTTGTTGTCACCCAGGACGTGTGACATTTCACCGGGCATGTGGACGCAAAAAAGAAACGTAGATTTATTTGGGACGGCGTCAAGTTGTTGTTGAATGCGGCATTCAAAGCCTTTAAAGAAGAGAGATGGGTTATAAGGTGCAATAGTTTGTTCAATCAACTGTCCAATCACAATATCTGCCGCCTGGTGGCGGAACTGTTTGCACATTAACATTCACTGTACTGTGCTTTATATTTTTACACTAATTTTAATTGCAATATGTGTCTGTTTTTTTTTCTTTTTATATCACTTCATTACAAGTTTAGTTCCTACCGTGGGCAGAATCAAAAGCCTACGCTTTTATTTTGTAACATCTTCAGTTGTACTGAAGGTTTCCTACAGCGTTATGGGGTTACGGCCGTGAGCTTTGACACAGGGTCCACACTCCTTTTGTAAATACATAAAGATTTGTAATATAAAGCAAATGAGCTGTTATATTCCTAAATTATGTGTTGTAACTTAATGTCTTATGAGTTAGATTGATACATTATACATCAACAATAAAACCACTGTTGTATGTATTATTATTCTTTATTTACATAAAACACCACAAGTAAGTCACACTTGAGATTGTGTGGATGAGAGTGTGTAGATGTACTGTGTCTGTGTAAGCGTTGCACTGATCACAACTATTCCAAGTGACAGTAAAGTTCCATAGGGACATTACATGTACTTTCCAATCTCTCTCTCATCTCTGTACAAATAAATAATGATAAAGGTGAAGTTCAGGTCCATAATAAAGTCCTGTCCCTCTGGCCATGGTCTGAATGAGGCTGAAAGTCAGTGTGCTGTCCAGTGGTTAGGAAGGTTGCTGGGGACCTTCGGCAGGTGTGAATCCTTCTGTCTGCATCTTCTCTTTGTATTTCAGGAAATCTCTTCTCTTGGTGAAATATTTTACCTGCCAGAAAAAATGGGAAAGATCAGCAACAATCCTGCAGCATTTCACTCAGGCTACACAAAGCTTTCACCTGTGTGAGGTCTTCTCGATTGAATGGTAAAAGTTGAGGGCTGTTCTAACGTGAAAATAATACTTTTCAAGAAGAATGAAATTGTGAATTTGGAAATACTGAGCTCAGGGATCAAAAAGATGAAAAGAGGGGATAGTTTACCCACTGAGCGGGGCAATTTGCCTCAAACTCGCTTTGGAACTTCTGGCAGGACGCAGCTTTGTCACCATTGTCATCCAGACATTTCCATAACTGGTCCCTGGCATCCCAGCATGCCTTTCTTTCTGCAGAGTTTGGAGCCGTCATTGCTGCCTGATCCTGGGAAAGATTAAAGAAAAATTAGAGACTGGGTAGTCCTCACTGGAGTCCTCACTAAGACCAACAGACTGGATCACATCACTCCAGTTCTGAAGTCTTGACACGGCTTCCTGTGTCTCAAAGAATTGATTTCAAAGTACTCTTGCTAGTTTATAAACCTTAAGGTTAGGTCCAAATACATTTCTGATCTCTGTACTACACTATGACCCCCCAGACCTCTCAGGTCATCGGGACAGGTCTACTTTCTGTCCAGAGTCAGAAACTAAACAGGGTGAAGCAGCTTTCAGTTTCTATGCTCCTCATATCTGGAATAAACTCCCAGAAACTGAGATCCGCTGCTACTCTCAGTTCTTTTAATCAAGGCTGAAGACTTTCTTTTTGATGCTGCCTTTCTTTAAATTAATGCTAATTTCTTTCTTATGCTGCACTGTAACTTTATTCTTGTGTTATGTGTCCAATGTTCTATTTTGTTTTTAACTGTCTATTCATGTGTCTTATTGATTTTAATGCTTATGATTTAACTGTTGTACTTGTGGTTTATTGTTTAATGATTGTGTGTTAAAGCACTGTGAATGCCCTGTTGCTGAAATGTGCTATACAAATAAAGCTGCCTTGCCTTGCCTTGGGTAAGTTAACAGGAATTCATGTAGCTCCTGCAATGTGAAGGCTAAACAGCTAAACAATGATGAAGTCTACACTAAAAACGCATTAACCTTTGACATATCACACCATAGTCCCTTCATTACTGTACACTTCTGCTAGGTTATCCTATGAGGTTACTGTTTATCATCACATATCCTTAAGGTATGCACCACTTATGCTGGGAATTTACATCCTTCCATTAGCGTCAATATCTATCTATCCATCCTAGAGATGTTCCGATATCGGTATCGCCTCCGATACTGCCTAAAATGCTGGTATCGGGAAGTACTGGAGTTTATACACCAATCCGATACCACATAATAAAGCCCTAAAGAAAATGAATTGTTAAAGTTGTTGCTTTATGTTGTTTTTCCCATTATCACTGACTGTCAAACTGGATAATAAAAGAAAATTCTACAGCGTTCATTGTTTGTTTGTTCATGTTTCACAAAGAGTTTAACCTGAGCCAGACCAACAAAGATAGAAATCATATCACATCCGTATAGGGATAACAGTATACAGCCGTTAAAACATAATAAAATGGATGACACACTGGTATCGGATCAGTACTCGGTATTGGCCGATACGCAAGTTCAAGTATCGGAATCGAAAAGCAAAAATTGGACCATCTCTAATCTATATATATATATAT
>NC_045755.1:3020213-3020560 GCF_008692095.1 Etheostoma spectabile
ATATATATATATATATGCAGTACTGTGCAAAGATTTTAGGCAGGTATAAAAAAAATGCTGTAAATTAAGAATGCTTTCAGAAATGGAAGTGTTAATAGTTTATTTTCATCAATTAACAAAATGCAGTGACTGAACAGAAGAGGAATCTAAATCAAATAAATATTTGGCGTGACCACCCTTCTGACAGCATCAATTCTTCTCGGTACACTTGAAAACAGTTATTGAAGGAACTCGGCTGGTACGTCGTTCCAAACATCTTGGAGAACTAACCACAGAGCTTTTGTGGGTGTAGGCTTTCTCTAATCCTTCTGTCTCTTCATGTAATCCCAGACACACTCGATGATGTT
>NC_045755.1:3020570-3023650 GCF_008692095.1 Etheostoma spectabile
GGGCTCTGTGGGGGCCATGCCATCACTTCCAGGACTTCTTGTTTACTCTGAAAATAGTTCTTAATGGCTTGGCTGTATGTTTGGGGTGGTTGTCCTGCTACAGAATAAATTTGGGGCCAATCATACTCCTGCATGATGGATAAGTATCCGTATCTCTCAGCATTGAGGACAAGTGGGGGCTCGTCCGGGATATGGCTCTCTTTGACTTGAGAAGGTTTGTGGACAATCTTAATTTGGGTCAGATCGATGTTTGTAGGAGGGATGACTTATGTGTTGTCTTTTATACAGGGGGGGATAAGTATACATTTATATACTTTGGACCTGCTGTATGCAAATGCTAAGGATGCATACAGTGCCACTGCCTTCCCCCCCTTGGCAAATCAGATCACAATCTTGTCATGTTGTCTCCTGTGTATGTTCCTTGTGTCCTGCGGCAGCCTGCCACAAAAGGACATGTGAGGAGGTGGATCAGGAGGCTGAGGAGGACATGCAGGACTGCTTGGAGTCTAAGACTGGGCGTGCTCTGTGAGCCACATGGGGAGGACATAAACAACATGGCTGACTGTATCACAGAATACATTAAGTTCTGTGAGAACAACACCATGCCTCCCGGACTGTACGCTGTTTTCCCAACTACAAGCCGTGGATCACCAGTGACCGAAAGTTCTCTGAAGGAGAAGAAGACAGCTTTCAGGTCATGGGACAGACAGGAGCTTAGGGAAGTACAGCACGAATGGGATAAATGAGGAGTGTAAAAACACTAAAGGAGGAAGCTGGAGGCCAGTCCAGCAGAACATGAGGGAGGTGTGGACAGGGATGAAGGAGATCACGGGTGTGGGAGAAGAAGAGGACAAACACCCAGGCAGCCGTGATAGAGCAAACGAGCTGAACTGTTACTTTAACAGGTTAGCTACACGCCATCCCCTGCCTCCTCACACACACCACCAACCCCCACACCCCTCATTGTCTCCTCCCCCCCACTCTTTTGTTCCAAATCTCCCTCCTCACTCCCTCAGCCCTCCTGCAGTCAGCCAACTCCCCCACTACCACTACACCACATTTCTCCTCCCCCCACTGACACTTCAAGCTCCCCCCCCTGCTTTGCATTCACACCTGGCCAGGTGAAGAGACAGCTGGAGAGGCTACACCAGCGCAAGGCTGCTGGCCCGGATGGCATCAGCCCCAGGGTCCTGAAGACCTGCGCCAGTCAGCTGTCTGGTGTTCTCCAGTACCTCTTCAACCTGAGCCTGAGCCTGCAGAGGGTGCCGCTGCTGTGGAAGACGTCCTGCCTTGTCCCGGTCCCCAAGAAGTTGACTCCATCTGGCCTTAAGGACTACCGCCCAGTGGCTCTCACATCTCATGTGATGAAGGTGCTGGAGAGGCTGGTCTTGGCCTACCTGAGGCCGCAGGTGAGTTCTTCTCTGGACCCTCTACAGTTTGCCTACCAGCCTTGTCTGGGAGTGGACGACGCTGTCATCTATCTTCTGCAGCGAGCTCATTTGCACCTGGATGGCGGTGGCGGCACTGTGAGAATCACATTTTTTGATTTCTCCAGTGCATTCAACACCATCCAGCCACTGCTATAGGTGAGAAGCTGCGGGTGGATGGGTGTCGGTGCGTCCATAGTTCCTGGATCATTGACTACTGACAGACAGACCACAGTTCGTCCGCCTGGACCGTGTTCTGTGTGATGTGGTGGTGAGTGGTACGGGGGCCCCGCAGGGGACTGTGCTGTCTCCTTTCCTGTTCACCTTATACACCTCAGACTTTCAGTACAACTCAGAGTCATGTCACCTACAGAAGTTTTCTGATGACTCTGCAGTTGTTGGGTGTATAAGGGATGGACAGGAGGGAGAGTACAGGGCACTGGTGGGTGACTTTGTGGAGTGGTCTGGTAAGAACTGCCTGCTGCTGAACGTAGATAAGACCAGAGAGATGGTGATCGACTTCAGGAGGAAGGGAACGGCTCCGCAGCCCCTTTGCATCCTGGGAAGTGACGTGGACATGGTGGAGGAGTACAGATACCTGGGTGTCAACATCGACAGCAGGCTGAACTGGAAGGTCAACAGCACTGCTGTTTACAAGAAGGGGATGAGCAGACTCTATTTCCTGAGGAAGCTGAGATCCTTCAACGTGTGCAGCAGGATGTTGGAGATCTTCTACCAGTCTGTTGTGGCCAGCGCTCTGTTCTCCTCCGTCATCTGCTGGGGCAGCAGCATCGGAGCCAGCGATAAAAACAGACTGAACAAACTGATCAGGAAGGCTGGCTCCGTGATCGGCTGCAAACTGGACACATTTGAAGCGTGTGGAGAGGGAGGTCGCTGAACAAACTGTTATCTATCATGGTATACCTGATCATCTCTCCACCCACACTGGTCCAACAGAGGAGCAGCTTCTCTAAGAGGCTCCGACAGCTTCGATGCCGCACGGACCGTACAGGAAATCATTCATTCCACAAACAATAACACTTTTTAACACGTCATCACTGGGTGGTAGATGAGACTTTTGGACACCACACTACTGCACTAATGCAACCTGGACATTTGGTTATTTAAATTTACATTTAGCATATTATTTAAGCAGTGCACTTTTTGTTCCCCCATCCTGTACATATTCAAATATTGTTCTTTTTACTTTATTCGTATTTTATTTATGTATATTGTATGTATGTATATTTTCCAAGTATTTCATTTACACTTATATTTGTGCTTTGTGACTGATTTTTGCTGCTGTTACACAGGAATTTCCCATTTTTCTTGGGATCAATAAACATCTATCTATCTATCTATCTATCTACACACCCCTATGTTAAAGCCCCATAGAGGCAGGCACATTTTTATTTTTAAATGCCAGTTATTTTATGGGTCCAGAATACTATACAACCTGACAAAGTTCCCTGCATGATGGATAAGTATCCGTATCTCTCAACATTGAGGACACCATTAATCGTGACCAAATCTCCAACTCCATTTGCAGAAATGCAGCCCTAACCTACGAGGAACCTCCACCATGCTTCACTGTTTCCTGCAGACGCTCATCCAGAGAACCTGCTTCCATTTTTCTGCACCCCAGTTCCTATG
>NC_045755.1:3023660-3042741 GCF_008692095.1 Etheostoma spectabile
TAGTTGAGTCGCTTGGCCTTGTTTCCATATCGGAGATCTGGCTTTTTGGCTGCATCTTTTCCATGAAGACCACTTCTGGCCAGACTTCTCCAGACAGTAGATGGGTGTACCTGGGTCCCACTGGTTTCTGCTAGTTCTGAGCTGATGTCACTGCTGGACATCTTCCGATTTCGAAGGGTAATAAGCGTCTACGATCCTCAACGTTGCCCGACTTTTTGCAAGTGTACCTATAAGAACTGATGCTGGTTTGAAGGCAAAAGGGTAGTAACACCAAATATTGATGGGATTTAGATTTTTCTTTTGTTTGCTCACTTTGCATTTTGTAAATTGATAAAAATAAACAATCATCATTTGTATTAGAATTATTAAGAATTATTAGTTTACAGCATTTTTCAACACCTGCCCAAGTGTGTGTGTGTGTGTGTATATATATATATATATATATATATATATATATATATATATATATATATATATATATCTTATCTGAACACTTAACTGAACACTGTCACTACATGACACCACTGCACAGTAATCAGTTTGATATAGGACTACCATAGACTGCATATATATTGATATATCTACAGTCTATGATATATATGAGGATATGTGTCTGATGTATGATATGTCTATGAGGACTACAATAATTAACACATAATAAGCTTTCAATCAGCCAATATAAAGGTGAGCTTACTGCAACGTTAGTTGAGTTCGCTTGTATAAATTTAACTGCCACTCACCGAATTAAACGCTAAAACCTCCGAAAGGATGTCTTAGTCCCAACCACTGCTGGTGTTAACTTCTGTCCCTTCATAAAAAAGGCGAAAACCAGAGTAATGCTGTTAATAAACTACAAACACGAGACTTTTGTAAGGTGTCCAGGTACTGTACTGTAAAGTGAAGGGCGCGCGTAGTTAGTTGCACTTCCTTGTCGCGCCGTGATGACGTCTAGGCGTTATTGATGAACTGTACCAAGGGATGGCGCAGTTCGGTAAGAAAATTCTCACTCAAGGGTTTGAAAGTTTTTAACATGCTTTGTGAATATAAATGGCTAAATAAGTAAAGGTAAATTGCCCAGAATGTTTCCAGACGAGGTCTTTAAACACAACGTGGCGTTTTATGTAACGTGTGTGGCGTCAACTGTTCAGGCCTCAGGCTGCCATGATAACTCCTACTGAATGGAAGCAACAGGTGAGAGGAATTGATTAATTAGCTGATGTAGCGTCCTTATTCAGCTTAATGGTTCTAGTTGTTGTTGGGGCTCGTGTGCTGACGTTACATTTTCAACATTACAATACTATAAAGCGTCTTATCCCTGTAACATAATTTTCTCCAGTAGTAGGCTAAGACAACTTCCAAAATGTCTAAACATGTTTCAACAAAGGTCACAGTTCAAGCCCTAGACACGCAGTGGCTTGCATAAGTTTACACACCAGTGCTAAAGTTGATTAAAAAGAGTAGGCTAATAAAAAAAAGTATTTTGGCAATTGATGTTAAGGCCTTAATTAAAAAAACATTAGGAAAATCCAACCTTTGAGGACACCAATTTTCTTTGTGAATTAATAATGTATTGTAAATAAATAAATGTTCTTAAAATACAGGGGGGATAAGTATACACACCCCTATGTTAAATCCCCAGGCACATTTTTATTTTTAAAGGCCAGTTATTTTATGGATCCAGAATCCTGACAAAGTTCCCTTGGCCTTTGAAATTAAAATAGCCCCCCCACATCATCACATACCCATCACAATATCTAGGTATGGGGAACTTTCCATAAGATCATAAGAGCTAGTAAGCTAACCGAAATAACACCATGCCAATCTCTATGCATGGTGAAGAGTATGTGATGATGGGGGGTATTTTAATTAAATTTTCTGGGTAAAACCTGTGTATTAATTTAAACGAAACTTCTCTCACTTTATTAGTAACAAGGTATTTATTCACAAGTCCTACTTTGAAGTAATTAAAAGTGAGTGAAATAGCAGTCAAGTCAACTTCATTTATATAGCGCATTTAAAACAACACAAGTTGACACAAAGTGCTTTTACAACCTAGACAGCCGTAATAAACAAAACATGGCATAGATCAAAAGTACAGAACACACCACAACACGAAATGTAACAGAACACCACTGACATGGAGACACCAAAGTCAATTAGAGAACAAGGAAGTTTGGAGAGGGAATTTAATCAGCAATTGATGAAAAAGCAGGACAAAGATAAGTCAAGTTAGCAGTATTTTTTGCTGAATGCCTCTGATAACAATAAGCCATATCTGCTGGATGTTCATGCCAGCATCATAGAGATGATGTCATATTGTCAAAATGAGGGAACACTATTCACATGTGGAAAAAAAAGGATAGAATAAGCTGTTGGGAATGAATGAATACATGGTTGTTCCTATATCATTTCCACTTTTTAATCACCCAAGGATTTGCAATAGCGTTAGCCTACGAGTTACCTTTGTGTGTGTTTGTGTGTTCAATGTTCCGGAGACATGTTTGTTTCTTCCCTGGGAGCCTCTTTTCCTCCACAGCACAACAAGTGTTTGTTACTGAGCTATGTGAATGTCAAACAACGTCTGTGTGTGTATAGCCTGGTAGTGAGTGAAGGTAGAATGAAAATGTATGTTGTTGATTAACTCCCGCTCTCCTTTTCTCCCTCCCTCAGCCATAGTGACAGAGAATAGCCCCATTGGTTACCATGGCTCCCAGCAGCAATCCATCTCAGTTTGTGCGGACTGAAGGGAATAAAAAAAAGTACTCTGATGCACCCTCTTCTTTGGAAAGTAAGTGTTTGTCACCGTGTGTGTGTGTGTGTGTGTGTGTGTGTGTGTGTGTGTGTGTGTGTGTGTGTGTGTGTGTGTGTGTCTTTCTAGCTGCGACAAAGGCAGAACTTCATTCCTTATTCATGTCACACACCATTTACTGACCTCACTTCAACTCTGTTTCCTCAACTGTCAAGGAGTGTTTTTGTTTTAGTTTGGAGATTTAAGACCAAAGTTTAGCATGTTTTAAAAAATGGGATCCAACAGCACGCACAATTCCTTCAAAGGAGCCGGAGCATGTCGAAAGTAGAAGTTGCCCTAACTTCTACTGTGTCAAAGACCTGGTTGAAATGAAAAAGTTCCAATGTAGAAGTGGCTGAAATTGGCAGTAGCAGTAGTGGTTGAATTTCAACAGTTGGTCGACCATATTTTCTGTCAATGGACACTGAAGACACATTTTGAGCTTTAGATAGAATATACAACCTAAAAGAACACCAACAACCCAGCTTTGTTGTACTCTAATCTACCAGGATGCACATCATACTAGTGTTAGGCACAGATCTAGATATAGAGACTAAATAGATAAGCACAGACATCGAGGATTATGTCATCATATTAATGTATGGGACAGTTCAGCACAGTTTGATGCTTTTGAGCAGAATTATAGCATGCCCTTTAAGACAATATTTAAGGGGGGAGTTCAACATATCTTCATCCTGGCCTTCATCTAGCTTTAACATTAATGAAATCCCTGTTTATACATGTGGACTGCACTATACAAGTGCTAATGCACACAGTCATTTGCAGAAACCGTTTCAAATGCACACACACCCACATACGCACCTTAAGTTTACAGTCTTGTTTTGTTCTGCTATAATATTAAATGTAGCACTGTTGGCCCAACAGAAACCAAAGTTTAGAGGCTTGATATGCTCAGGAGCTCATGTAAATCATTTAATTGATGTTTCACAGTGACCTTGGACCCTGAAATGGCGTTTCTTTGCAGAGCCACTAACTCCAGCTGAGGCATGGCTCTTCTCTCCAGACCCAGATGTTCAGAGGTATTGGCACAGAAGGATTAGCTAATGACATGTTCAGAAAAACTAAAAGGTTATTATGAGGGTTATAAAATGTTTGAAAGGGATACATATTTACCTTCTAAAATGGATCAATCTGTAGGGTTTTACAAGCTCTCCTCGCCACATAGCTCTCACAGGTTGCTGGTTTTAGATGCTGTGTGAGAGAAGCACTTATTAGACAATGACAAACTCTGTGTTCAAAGTCCACAGTGCCATTTTGAGACGATTGAAAGCTCTTCCTCCCTCTGCAATATTGTCTACATCAGCTGTCTGAGGTTGAATTGCGGTATTTGTGGATAGGACTAGAAATGCGAAGAGGACAGTTAGATTGCATCAGTATTGTGTATTATCCATTCTCAGTAATCGTGACCCTTAGCAATGGAATAACAGATGTTGGTGACAAACACCAAAGCAACCTGGCAGACCTATGTCACTTTTAATGGACAAAAGAGGATCTGCAGTGCTCATGAGTCAGCTGTCATCTGTCAGCCTGTGTCAGGTCAGCCAGGATGTCAAAAGAACAATGACAGAACTTGACACAAGTCAGTTAGGTATAAAGCCAGGTATACAGTGGTTGCAAGTGATTGTCAGGCATAGCCTGCATCTGTAGAGGACGGCAAGGTAAATTATATTATTACACAAAAGACATGTTTGCACAAATGATCTACTCTTCCTTGTGCACATGGCTTTGAGGCCAATCTCGTTGAATTTTAGCCACACCAGTCAGTCTGGTTAATTGCCTTTTTCTTTTTCTTTCTGTATATTAAGAATGGAACACCTTCACAGTTTTTCTCAGCTGAATTGACCCCACTTGTCCCTAAAGGCTGCTGCAGGTTTTAGTTTCCAGTTGTTACAGCTGCTTTCTGACCATCATACCCTTATCCTCTGGAATGTAGTGTAAATGTACAAACAAAACTTTCTATTCCATAGTAGTCACAGCCGGGATAGATGCTAATATCTTTAAGCACAGGCCCTTGTGACAAATGTAATTGAATAGAAAATATATAATTATTAAAGTTCAAAAACTTTGTATTCCCTCCCTGTAGTATCATTCTGTGGGCGCAGAGTAACATGGCCATCGGGCCATGGTTAATATGTGTGTGTTATGTGAGTAAAAAAATTAGAGAAATTGTGGTCCATATGTGGATGATGTAAGACATCTTAACAGCAGTGAGTAGAGAGTGTCAGATGAGTCATATTACTTTAAGATCTGTGGTGGAACCTTTAGTATGCCAGGAAGGTAAATGTCAGAGACACATCATCTGTATTAAAGGCCAAAACAAACACTTAAAGACCCACTCTCTTGCTCTTTTAAAACGCACGCACACACACACACACACACACACACACACACACACACACACACACACACACACACACACACACACACATGCACGCAAGCAGATGGCTCTTACTGTTAACTGAAGCTGCCTGATGCTAATGACAAATGACAACTATGACATTACTCTCTGTACATGTCTTGGGTCCTCCTCTGATTTTTTTTCTTGCCTAGGGATTTAATGGCTCTACAACAATAAAGGTTTATTGATTACTAAATCTAGCAGATCCTCCCTAATAGAACATTTTCTTTCATAGGTCAACCTGCATGTTAATTAATAAGAAATGCAAACAAAATCATGGAAGTGCTTTTCAGTGGAGCCTTGGCTACAGCGTTTTTATGCTAATATGTATGTCAACTGACAGAAGCCCCCACCACTTTGTGTATTGAGTTTTAAAGTAGTTTGCACTGACCAGTGTTCTCAGCATTTACACACGCACAAATGCACACAGGCATTCATTAACTACACTTATATCCTAAACACTATACGTTTGCAGGACTAACAAGCCAAACACAGAGCTATGTTGCTCCATAGCAAGCATCGACCATTGATCGCACCTCAATTTCAATTCAATTCAGTATGCTTCATTGGCATGAGAACAACAATCACAATATTGCCAAAGCAGCAAGTAATAATGACACACACACACACACACACACACACACACACACACACACACACACATATACACAGTGTGACCACATCGACCAGTATTTGTCAGCCCAGTGGTGTGCAGGATCCTGACCTCCAGTCACCACTGCTGGAAGTCAATATCACTGTCAACTCGGATATGGCACCCACTGTCATGGCAACGGGAGCTCAGGCAAACACACATGCACATAATCGAAACATTAGTTGGATATGGCAACGGAGAGAGGAAAGTTTTAATGGAAACTTGTCACTTCTTTACCTCAACAACTATTGTAATGTCTACTGATGACTTCAATGGAACTTTTAGAGAAAGAAAAGATTTGATAGCACTTTGGGTGCTATGAAGGGATCTTTATTATTTATGTGTAGGGCTGGGTATCAATCAAAAATTTTCGATACCGTACCACTACCGATCCTTTACTTCGATATCGGTTCCTGAACGATACCTTTTTCAATACAGTTATAATATCAATTCGAGAGAAGAAAATCACACACTCAGAGTCAGAGGCTACTGTGAGAGAATATAAAAATAACAGTGAAGAAAGGTTAGCTGTTAACCAGCTGACCCAATGGATAAGCATATTTTTACAAACTGGACAAAGTATGTCTGTAATGTTAGCTTTTGATTTAGCTAGCTACGCAGCAATAAAATAAGGCTACACGCACTCAGCACGATGCACGTGTTAAGTTGCAGTAACGCTAATAAACATAACCTGTTGAAATCCCAGACACAGCGCCGTCCTCGGTACTCCTTGATGAGGCGGAGTCCGTGGTGGTATTTTGAATCACTCGAGTCGGCTGGTTTTGCATTGCCCACAGGCGCTGAGAGGAGAGGGCTGCGCAGCTGCGCAGCCTGCGTCCGCTCTTCTAGGTGGCATTTTTAAGCGGTACAACGTTGCTCGCAACCAGTTCACAACAATACACGTGAACTCCTCTAACGGCGTAACCACGGATGTATTTTTCCTGGGTGACCATCACGTTTAACGTTACAGCCAATCACCGAAACTTGGCCCCGAAAGACGAGGCATAATTTGATACTGTGTAAAACCGAAACATTTCGGTCGGTACCATAAAAAAACCGAAGTTCGGTACCCAGCCCTATTTATGTGTCGTGTAGCCTTTTTGTTTTTTGCCCTGTTAGCAGCAGGGTCTGAAGAAGGTACAAGTCGGTTGACTGCCATGAAAGGTAGTGTTGATGGTCCCATGACCAGAGGAGGAAATTGACCTACAACAAATGACTGGTACGAATACTGGTTCAGTGAAGATACAATTGTAGTCTTTAAGCCTTCAACTGCAGTTTTGGACTCAATGTGATCCTTTGCTTTGTCAAACTGAAATCAGAAACGCCTAGTTGAGTGTATATATATTATAGAAACTAGTAGACAAGTTTCCTCCCTTAGAGCAACAAGTGTCACGTCATAAATTATGGACTGAAGCTAAGATGTGCATCTTATCTTGGAGCGTCATGAAAATCTGTTCAGTGGCGTGGTACGAAGAGCTGAGCCAAATACTTTACAGCGGATGACCTGAATTAACTCCTGTTTAGTTCTTGACCTTGCTCCACTCACCGTACAAACGCACGGACAGAGAGAGAGAGAGGAAAGAGAGAGCAAACTCATAATCCATCGCTGCCTGTGCACCGTGGAAACTGAATCAGCTTTTCAGAGCAGCAGGATCTGAAAAAGCTCAGGATATTTAGCAGGAGGCGACAGCACGCTGTGATGATACAGCACACAGCTTGTGTCTTTACACCTGTCAGGGCCGACGGGAACTCTGTGTGTGCGTGTGCGTGTGTGTGTGTGTGTGTGCGTGCGCGTGTTTGCGTGCGTGTTTGCGATGATGTCGCTTCAGTTTTCCTTCTTTTTATTCTCACGTTGTATCATTCGGCTTAAGCTCAAAAACAGCTGTGTGAAAGTGTGTTGCGTCTCTGTGTGTGTTTGTTATATAAGACACAATAAGAGAGCTTTTTTCCCAAGTAGCATTACTTTTTTTGCTCTATTCTCTCTATTTTTGTCTGTAATTTTGCAGAATGATGCCACAATCAACATGTTATTTCACAAGCAACACTCCCTCTCTTTCTCTCTCTCTCTCACTCACACACACACACACACACACACACACACACACACACACACACACACACACACACACACACACAAACAGGCTTATATCCCGGAAGCACAGAGGCAGAAAGGATATTGTTACAAGCATCCGAAAAAATGTTGGTCCAACAAGTGAGACAAGGCTCCCGCCTGAATTAAAGAGGATTATCTCTGTTAATTTATGCTAATGAATGCACACAGAGTAATGAAAGCAGCATGTTATTGTGTGACTGAAGCCTGGCCCGCGCTCACAAACATATACAAACTCACACAACTGTGTGTTATTGCACCATTGAAACCTGTTGCTTGTGGAACTACACCCATTCCTTTTCACAAGACTCTCACACACTCAGCACTGTGCCATTGTGTACTTCATGGGAATCTCGTAGTTCGGCAACTGCCAAATCTCACCACCATTGCTAATACACACACACACGCACGCTGATTCCGCTGCGGGACAGACGTGGCATGGTTGGATGCACATTCTTGTTTTTGTTTCACTGTTTTATACAAAATCTTATACACTTGTGAGTTTTGCTTTGTTATGTTTGTTGTTATGTTATGAAATCCTTCGTGAGAGTCACCATGAAATTCCAAGAGAGATGTGTTGTCTGTCAGTGTGGCAATTAACAGACATTTTAAGTGACCCAACTCTGATGCCACAGTTGTTTTAGGACATCATCTTAAGGACTCCATACGGTATTTGATACAGTTGCGTAGCCAGTAATGGACCTGGTCGCCACCTTTTATAGACTGTGCTCTGTTGGTAATGCAGAAGGTTTCAAAGTAAACTTTTTGCTGTCTTTCCCCAGTTTGTTAGTTCTACTTCTACGTTTTTAACAGTCCCCTTTCTTCTGGAAAAAGATGGCCCACACTCACTTTTGTGCTGACCCACCAAAAATACAATTTCTGTCATACATACATACATATGCAATGACACAACAATCTGCCAAACATTATACTGTATGGACATATTATACTGTGATTACAGTGACACTGTAATAACATCATCATATATGCATTTTTTTCCTTGAAACATTGCTTCACATTAGCTCAGTCCGTAGGGAGTTGGGTTGGGAACTGGAGGGTCACTAGTTCAAGTCCCAGTACGGACCAAAGTACAGAGTGTGGATTGGTAGCTGGAGAGTTGCTAATTCACCTCCTGAGCAAGGCACTATGCCCCCTCCATCGCTCAGGGTGCTGGTTCAGCACTGGCAGCCCACTCATTCTGACATCTCTCCACTAGTGCATGAATAGGTCCTGCGTGTGTGTGTGTGTGTGTGTGTGTGTGTGTGTGTGTGTGTGTGTGTGTGTTTCAGGCCTATGTGTAGTGATGTCAAACAAAAAGAGAGTGTCAATTTTAATTTCCCCACTGGAGAGCAATAAACAGTGTAAATTAAATTAGTATTATCCTAAAGTTTGCTATGACCTCATTGTTTTGCAGTACATGTACTGCAGAGATATGCCTACACCCCACTAACACAGAACGTTTAGGGAACGTTAGTGGTTCTCTAAAGGTTAGTTCGAACCAAACCAAAAACTAACGTTTAGGGAACGTTCCCTCCGGGTTATAACGTTCCCAAAACGTTAAGAGAACCAACCAACTGTAACGTTCTCCTGCGGTCGAACTGTACCTCCAAACAACGTCCCCGTTTGGTTGTTTTCGGCTGTTCTGAGTTTTTAAAGTAGCATAAAGGTTTGCAGTCACTTGATTTAGATTAAAAAATGATTGGTCTTATAAAATCTAAGTAAGATAAACAGGGATATCATAGGATTCCCATACTGCTGCCAGACGTTAAAAGCCATAAAAAGATATCGCAGCTGCAGACACACCATCCCTGTAATACCTTAAGAATATTACACGAGGGATACAGTGATTTCCATTAAGGGCAGTGGGCGGCGCGCACACACAGCCAGTGTCATTGCGATACACGTGAGTGCGCGTCCGTTGTCAAACGAGCCTGCACTCCTCAAACCCAGCCGAACCACGCCGAGCCGAGCCAAAAACGATCGGAGCATTTGAAGTTAGCCCTGCCGCCCCTCACATAGGCAGCAGAGCAGGGAAGATGACCTGGTAGTGCATCTTTACGCACGCGACCCGCCGTCAGTCCCTCTTAAACCCACATTCTGCTCCTTCTTCTTCTTCTTCATCATCTTCATCATCTTCATCTTCTTCTTCTTAACGTTTAATTCTCTCGTGGAGACCATGGAGGCGGCAGGTCACAGGAGCGATATTTTCATCTCCCAGCTGCTGCTTTTCAGCCAAATAGGTAAGAAACTGGAAAGGAGACAATTTAATTGACTGTGGGGGCTGGCAAGTGATGCTATGGACGTTTTCGACTGTCAAAGATTGAGCGGTGCGACTATTTTATTCCTTCTGCACACTTTAGTCTGTTTCAAAATGTGCAATCAGCGGCAAAGACTCATTCTACATGTAGATGGCATTTATTCGAGCATGCTTTTCCGACGTGGAAATGTATTCTTAAAATATAGGTTACCCGCTAAATATTCCTGTCCGCTCAAATTGAGTTTGAAGTGAATCCTCTGCAGTAAATAGGCTGCATGCAGGGATTCTTCCTGCCATGCTTTTGAACATGTTGAGCCGTTTTCCCCCCAAACCCAAGCAAGTTGAAGTATACATGGAATGCGATGCTGTCTAGTGTGACGACGCTCTGCGTTTTCTGTTGTCTTTCGTGAATATTGGATTTGAAGAAACTGCTCCCACAACTTCTGTTGAGCTTATTTCATATGTAAGTTCAAACGTTGCTTTCACAGCTGCTCGTTTCTTTTAGAAACCGGGCTTGGGTTAATAAAGCCCATTTTCATAACATCTCGATGATATTTTTAGGAGACATTCCAAAGGTAACTGGAATTTTTTTTATGACTGCATTGATCGTAAATTATTGCTGTATTCCTCCTACACTATCTAAGTTCATATGTAGTTTCCCCCCCCCCGTGGGATGCTGATTATTACTATATCTCTCCTTGTATATGGGAAGTCCAATATGGCATCTGTATAGGCCAACCACATGTTAAAAACTCACCTGATTGACTTTTTTTAGAAGCCAAGTTGGCTGTGTGTTTTGAGAATAAATACATAAACTAATAGTTTGTTAAAAACATAGTCACTCAAGATATGAGTCAGAGCAGCTTTCAAAGCACAGATCCTCTTGGGTAAAGACATCCGAGCGCAGGACTTGGTGCTGATTTCTGCAACGGATGGGGAAGTAAGTAAATAACATTCTGTCTGTGTTCTTACTGACTGGAGAACAAATAATCAATAAAGTTCTCCAGTCAGCAACAAGATGAATCATCCCTTTCAAGTTTTATTAAAAGCAGACTGGTAGCTGAAAACCTACATCATTGCTTCAAATGTAGTTAAAAATCAGAGCAGTGGCATTGGAGTCGACAAGTTTGAGATAAAAATTTGGACCTTTATATTTATTACTGCTTGGAGCATATTTTTCTATAGCCATTTGAATCTTAACTTCATGCTCTTAGTTAAAAGATATGCCATCAAACATATACAACACTTCTAATTGCTGTCATACGGTGGAATAGCAGAGTAGAGCTTGACCAATAACTCAGCAGGGCTGAAATACTGGCCAATATTAGCTGATTACTGGTATGTCTGCACATTTGTCGACCAATGAGTAACAAGACGTCGCAGCATAGAAATACCAAAGATGTGACAGTGACGCCATTACATAGTTCGTCCTAAGAGCCTTGACAGTTAAATTTTTCCAGCTTTAGAATGTCCCACTCAGCATACTGTTCATCTTGGTCATAATTCTTTAAACAACAAAATTAAAGGATCCTTATTTATGTTAAGAATATCAACCGACAGGGGTGACCTCTATCTCAAAAGCGTGCACCCCATGTAAGCTGAGTCTTTTGCAGCGGCCCAGGGTTCGAGTCCGACCTGTGGTCCCTTGCTGCATGTCATCCCCCCATCTTTCTCCCACATTTCCTCTTTATCCACTGTCACTATCAAATAAAGGGGAAAACGCCCCAAAAAGTAATCTTTAAGAGTATCAGCCAACATATTGTTATTGGATTATTTTTAAACTCTTCAATATTGGTATAACATAATATTGTTGAAAATTCTAATTAAAAATGTTTTTTTCTAAACCAGTAGTTTTTGGGCCTAAGCCTAAACATCGCGATCGTTTGACAACTTTAACAATGTGTTTCAAACTGTGGCGGTTCCGTTCTCTGGTTTAGATATGAGGACAGAAAATGCTCCTGTGTCTCGCGATTCCTGCCACCGCTACGGACGCTCAGTTCTGAAAGGCTCCTTTGGGTCGTATTACAGGGTAGGAACAGACGACCTATGTGGTCTTATAGTTGGGAGGACTTGTTGCAGATTTGGTAGTTTGCATTTACTCAACCTAAGTAGAGCTTTGGTTTGACAGCTTGATTTGACCTTTTGATAAAATCAAATAGTATTCTAAAACATTTCAAATGGAATCTTAACAAGGTTATCTTATTGTTTTTATTCCATGATTTGTTTGTTCCAGGAAAGGCCAGGAGATAAAATGGTCAATTCAAGAAGCCGCAGTCAGAGGTTTCCAAATGTTTTCTTGTCCTGGACATAAACCTGCGTGCTCCTGTTTGATGAGATTTTGCGTGATCAGATTAAGCCAGATGAGCCCATGAGACGTTTTTTTATTTGATATAACTTGGTGCAGAAAAAGACAAATGACGATAGATGCTGTGACTGAGTCATTCCTTAAACCTCCCCTCACATTTGATTGGTCGTTTCTAATCACAGCAGCGTCATTGCTACTGCTCTCGGTCCAGATAATTAAGATCACGTTGCCCATTAGTGCCAGTGGCCTTTAACTCCTTCCTCCACCTGCAGTCACCAGTGAAAACAGCTGTTCCTTTATGAACCGGAGGTCATCCCTGGGTCCCACATTGGGCACAGCTGGCTGAGTTCATGTCCTGGTAGATTATTAAAGGTCTCAATTTTTCTTCTCTCCAGACATCTTGATGCTCTTTTGAGAAATGCTTTTGCAGAGTCAACGTTTGGCTATACTCTAAAGTAGAGGCAATATAGCTAGGCAATATGAATCATAAATCAATTATTGCTGTGTATTTTTGACCAAATACCTCAATGTTGATATTACGGTGATAGTGTAGTGTTCACAAGTGGTGCTTTCACAAAATATTTACACAATGAGTTTTTTTTTTTTAAATAATCACAAGTAATGTAGATTAAATGACGAAGTGGTTAAAGGCAAATAAATTCAGAAAATTACATCACTTTATTGTAATGCAGCCGTAAATCTACAAAAGACAAATGCAAGTTCACATGTACTGTACGCAACCATCTGATGCAAGTTGGTTCATTATTGATTTAAATGTTTGGATTAAATGTGCTGTTTAGACACAGAGAGAGAGAAACATAATTTCCTTTTAGAGAAGGAAATAGAACATCCTCCAGCCATCTGTCACACAATATGTCTGGACGCCACTCGAAATCACAGCACAGTCCATACAAACGTGAAGTCGCGGTGATGTTGTGGGTGCTCTCATCTTGGCCTGGTTGGTCCCAGCAGTTCTGCCAGTGAACACATTCCTCTATCTAGAGTCCTTCACTGCACCATATGCTTTTCATCAGCATGGTTGCCCCTATTGCAGTACAGCATACATCTGACTTCTCAGTGGTTATCACACCTTCTGCCTGTGGTTCCATATGTTCAGTTCAGCAGGAAAGGGTTTCAGGTTTAGTTTCCTGTTTAGATATATCCAATAGTTTGCCATTAAATACATATATACATATATATATATATATATATATATATATATATATATATATATATATATATATATATATATATATATATATATATATATATGTAGATACAAGTGTTGGAAACCCACTGTAACTTTGGGTTTTAGTATCCTGTGATCCCGCCTTTAGAGATTTAAAACTAATCAGATTCAGCTCAGCATGGTTGTATCTGTGCTTGTCCCTTCCTCTCCCATAGCTCTTCTCTCCAGACCTCATTTTGCTCAGCTTTCCAAACATGAAGAGCTGCATCTGACTAACCCCTTCTACACATAACACTTGCATTTTGTGGTTGTTTTCGGTGATAAGTTGTGACACGTGTATATCTTGGTGCAATAATGGTGGTTATTATAATGGTGCCACCAGTGCTCGCATGGCTCTCAATGTCTTAAACAACAACTAAATATCGCATTGTCTTGCTAGAGACAGAATTCCAATTTATTTATATTTTTAATGATTTATTGTAGCCCCAGTGTTTGAATTGGAAATTGTGGCAAATGCATTGCTGGATTTATCGGTTGTCGGTGGATGGTGATTGTGAAGCCTGCATGCTATTGATCATTCAGCTCAACAGGATCTATACTGGAGTTGGGCACAATTCATTGTGTGTGTACTTTACTGTGTGAGAGGGGGGGGGGATTTAAGGCGAAAACAACCTGTACGATTGAAATTAAATCGAATTACGAGCGTGTGGGTATGTGTACTGCATACGCATGTACACATAAACCAAGTAATTTAAATACTCTCATCACTGACTCACTTTGAGGTAGGAGCTTTTAAAGTGTCAGTAGTTACAAATCATAAGTAATTCCTCCAGTGATAAAGATCCCACCGTCAGATGCAATAAAAAAGTTGCTCTGTATCTGGCCATGCACATGTCACAGTTAATGTGTGATGGTTAATGTGAGTCCAGTGATCATATGTTCTGCTTATGAGATACCATATGGCCACCCTGTGCACCCAGAGCATTCGAACCAGAGGGGTTGCATCCGGTGGCATAATAGGAAGCCTGATGGTGTGATAACAATTTCCTACAACATACTGGCACACATAGCATAGAATGTATAAATCCATAAACCATATGTAGAGAGCAGTAATGAAAGAGAGTCAGATACATGGCAGTAGGGATGAAACTTTCTGAATCAGAAGAGTTATAGTAAATTATGCTTACCTTTAAACTAATAAAACAAACTAGTGCTGTCAAACAATACAAATATTTAAATGCGATTAATGTCATAACTCAATTAATCGCACATTTTTATCTATTCTAAGTGTCCCTTGATTTCTTTTTGTCCCATTATTTCTTTTCTCATTTTAATGCTCTTATCAACATGGAAAATGGAGGCTGTAGAGTTCAATTTCACACTAACATTCTCACTTGGAGCAAATAATCTCTCACACAGTGTGACACTGTCCATCAATAAAAGGGTGAAAAAAAATACTTTGACGGGGGGGTGGCGGAGAATTGGCATCAGCTGTGTGCTTGGCCATCAAGTGGTCTTTCAGACTGGACGTGTTGCGATGATAGCTCAGTTCACAACGACCGAACCCACAGATCACTTTGGTCTTGTCAATGGAACCATTTGGTAACTATTAAAAAATAAACTTTCCATCCAGAATCTTAATGGCGTCCATTTTGACATCTTGCGCTCGTCATCCACTCAAAACGTAACGTTACTACTCTTTGGCCGGCTCGCAAGCCCAAACGGCGTGTGTGCGGCGTGCCTGTTTTGTTTCCAGTCCAGCTAGATCTCGTGTGGTGTTGTAGTTTTTCTAACCATACTAGTTGTTGTAATAGCATGTAAAAAAAAAAAAAACTACAAAGTTTGCTAGGTCAAAGAGAACGTTAATCTAGCAATTAAAAATGTACGCCGTTAAAATGGGTTTGTGTTAACGCCGTTAAAAACACTTTTAACTGACAGCACTAAAACAAACTTTGTAAGGATGAGACAAAAACATTGCTGACCCTAAATTTAAAATTAGTCTATGCTAGCTAACTATTTATTAATTAGCATCCAGAGAGATGGGTCCAGGAGATTTTAACAGTGAATACAACAAGTTTCTACAGTACATTGCAGTCATGGATATCACTTAAAGTCTCTAATAACTGAAATTGGGGATACACCGATCAGACGTTTTCTTTACCAATGACAAGTCCAAAACTTAGTGTATTTTCCCCCCCGACAGCGACACTGCTATTGTATTCACTTTGTGAGTCTCTGTGCGTTTGAGTTTGTGTTATCATGGCTAAATGTGATCCTGGAGACACCAACTGTAGCAGAAACAGTGACTTTCATAATGACACCTGCACGCGGGGGATGCAATATACAGTCCTGCTGATGGTTTCACACTATTCCACTAATCGACAGGGGGCGGAGGGTATTGCAGCAACAAATGCAGCTGTGTCAGCAAAGAAAGAGAAAGATAAGAGTGGAAGTAAACACTGATGGAAACAATACAGGGTTTAAAATACTTCAGAGTTTTATGATGACAGAAAAGCATTCAACATGTTCATTAGTGCTCAGAGATACACACAGTATGTTGAACATAACTTTTGTTCTGTCTCATCTGGCCAATATGTCATCCGTTTAATGAGGTCAGTAACGAGGGTATCAATCTGATGGATTGGTTCAGCACATCACTAACTAAAATGTCACTGTTTTTTAAGATTTTTTTGGGTTTTTTTTCTGCCTTTTAATGGACAGGACAGCTAGGTGAGAAAGGGGAGAGAGAGGGGGAAGACATGCAGGAAATCGTAACAAGTCAACTCGAACCCCGGACCTCTACATTAAAGAATAAACCTCCTATGTATATGTGCGCCTGCACTACCAACTGAGCCAACCTGGCCACTTTCAGCCTTTATTCTGATAGGACAGCAGAAAACATGAAAGGGGAGAGAGAGGGGGAATGCCATACAGCAAAGGGCCGTAGGTTGGAGGAGAACCCGGCCTGGCCTGCCGCGTTGAGAAGCAATCCTCTACATATGGCTGCACGCTCTACCCACTGAGCTATCCGGCCACCTTAAAACATTGTTGTTTCCATTAACTTTACAAGTGAGTTAAAAAGTCTTAAATATCCTGATATGACTCTTAGGAGACAGGCCTGTTACATTGGTACTAACACGGTACATCTCTGTGGCTTCATGCTGACACTGTAGCACACACTCATACAGACCTTAGAAAAGTGTTGACTTATTTTATATGAACCACTGTTTATTTCATTATTTCTATTCTTCCTACTTTCTTGTATGCATGTTAATAGCATGCAAGTTAGAATTGCGTGTCTCCCTCTTTCTTGCTTAAACCCCAATGCTTAAAATGAGATTATGTGCGCTAACTTACAAGCATGCATGCACACACACACACACACACACAACACACACACACACACACACACACACACACACACACACACACACACACACACACACACAGCCTGATTGAGTCGAACACTGTAAACCAGCCAAATAAAAATCTCCACTGGGAAATAAATCTTGTTAGAAAGATTTCCAAAGCCTTCTTAACTGTCTGGTTTTTAGCTTGACAAATAGTACAGAATCAGATTCTTTTTTTTTTTTTTTTTGGCATAGAAATTTTGGAGATGATATTGTAAAGAAAAGTTTCATTGCGACATAATACAAATATATGTAATTTCCAAACATGAGAATTGTTAAATCCTCCCAATGGAGCAAAATGTTGTATATGTCCTTATTTGAGTACATGAGTGTATTCTGAGTGGACCCATAGAAGTGTGTTATAGTCACTACAGTTATGGCAATTGCTAAAAACCACAGATGTTACATTGAATAATTGATTGCCTGCGTCCTACTGTGATATTTTGTCTTCCTTCCCTCTGTCTCTCCCCCTCTCTTTCAGCCTCTCCATCTAGGGCATTTTATTCACAAGTGCTCTTATTCTTTAATCCACTTAGCTGCAGTCTGCTCTTACTGTGGCAGCGTGCGATCACAGTTATTTTAAAGCTGGTCTGTGCCATGAGGACAGCCCCATCTCTTTTGAGGCTGAGCAGCCTGGACGGAGAACTCAGCGCAGTGAAACACTTCTGTCACTCAAAAGTTTTGTCAGTAGTTACTATAGTCAGCCTCATCGGCAGTGATTGGTAGAACGTCTCAAAGGGAAAGGGGGATACCAAGGCAGACAGCTCTCTTACATTACATAAGCCAAGACTCAACAGAAATGTAAACCTCTGGTGTAATATACTGGTGAAATATTAAATTAGGGAATTTATCACCTTGACTGAGGTTAATCCGTTTCTCATATAGCATGAGTTGCTTGCACTGATGAATTGTTTTTAAAATGTTTCTAGTTTGAGTATAGGACATTAAGGAAACTTTTCTTCTTTCTTTTACTTCCTCACTTCAGCCTGATTTGACTCTTAAAGGAATGCTTGAGACTAAGGCTGAATCCCATTTCTCCATCTTACCCCTACCCCTTGGCCCTTACCCCTACCCCTTGGCCCTTGAAACCAAGGGGTAAGGGGTAGGGGTGAAAACATACCCCTATGAAATGGGACACCACTTGGTGACATCACCATACAGTATTGATCCCAAACTTACAAGATGCCGTCTCTGTCTGTTGATTGTGTGGGTTTGGACAACAGTGTCATATGTATTTAAATATTTATATATGTTATAGTTATTTTAGGTTCACTTTGGTAGTGCAGAGGCAGATGTTCTTATCTGTGTAGTACTTAGGTCTGTTTGCAATACAAATGTGTATACACATGTATCATGTATACATACATATACACCATGTATACACATGTATCATGTATACATACACCCTGTATACACATGTATCATGTATACATACATATACACCCTGTATACACATGTATCATGTATACATACATATACACCCATGTATACACATGTATCATGTATACATACATATACACCCTGTATACACATGTATCATGTATACATACATATACACCCTGTATACACATGTATCATGTATACATACATATACACCCTGTATACACATGTATCATGTATACATACATATACACCCTGTATACACATGTATCATGTATACATACATATACACCCTGTATACACATGTATCATGTATACATACATATACACCCTGTATACATGGTGTGTTGTATATCTGTTTCAGTTATCACCTTTTTGAATGTCATTGATGTTCACAAAAACATTTTGTTGATAAATTGAACATAACAGGCAAAAACGTTACATAAAATGATGTTACAGAACCATTATCAACTATTGGAACCATAACTAACATGTCACACACATAAAAGGCTTCAAATGTGTAAAACTAAGAAATACACACAAGACAACAAACAAACAAATTAACTACAGC
>NC_045755.1:3042751-3042847 GCF_008692095.1 Etheostoma spectabile
TTCCAGACCAGTCTGAAGCCTGTTGGCCAGTAAACCCCCTCCTCACATTATCAGTGTCCCATATCAAAACAAACAACAATATACAAGTGCATGAAC
>NC_045755.1:3042857-3042950 GCF_008692095.1 Etheostoma spectabile
AATTAATTACAAATGATTACAATAAATCAGTACCGATGCAATAATGAATGGGTACAACATGAACACAGGATTTAGGAAACGTCTGCGTTTTCA
>NC_045755.1:3044512-3045274 GCF_008692095.1 Etheostoma spectabile
CACATTCAAAATATAACTCCTCCATCTCTGTTGTCCGAGATTTGGAGAGTTGTAATATGGTGTATAGTATGTATAGTAGGCTATAGTATAGTATATATATACTATATATAGTGTTGAAGCCATTACACTGATTTTAGTTTTCTCCTTTTCACATGCATGTGATTTGTTAATTATACTGATGCGTGTATTTGGATGATGCTGATTACAATTTATATGTTGATGTGATGTTAACGGTGATGATGATGATGATGACGTCAGGGGGTGTTAACTCTATATTTAGACCTCACCGAGCCAGGGGGTGTGTGACTAGAGAGCGGAAGAAAATTATTTTCAACCGCATTTTGTGAGACAAGCGTTTATTTCTTTGTTTTAAGCGGTTTATTCATGTTCTGTTGCAGTTATGGAATAAAGAAACGGATTATTGTGACAATACGAACGAATGCGCGTTGTTTTTACTGACCGCTCCTACATATAGTATAATATAGTATCTATAGTGTAATATAGTCTGCTGTGCATGTCGTTGCTCCGCTGATGGTGGATCTCATTCAGACCGTCTGACAGACCAGAGGCCCATCTGGTCTCTGGTCTCTGGTCTCTGGTGTCTGGTCCCTGATAGAGTTTAGAGGAGCTGTACGCTGCTCTTCATCGGAGGACTACACGGATCCAACGCGTCACTGCCCCCCCCCAGAGCGCGTCCACTAAGATGAACTGAAGCTGCTACGCTACCAGCCGCGCTGCTCACCTCCATCTTTACAGAGAGAG
>NC_045755.1:3045284-3045436 GCF_008692095.1 Etheostoma spectabile
GCGACGGACGGTCTGTGAGACTCAGAGCTCAGACCTGGACCCGGGGAGACGCACCTGGGATGGCTCGTGAAAAAAAGGTTCTCATTTTGCAACAATTTGAAAATTCCACAGACAGGAAGCGCTCTTGAACCCCTCACAGTCTCTGAAAGCAC
>NC_045755.1:3045446-3045684 GCF_008692095.1 Etheostoma spectabile
TCTATCACAAGTGGCTCAACAGGTAGATCTATAGATATATATATCTATAGATATAGATCTATAGATATAGATCTATAGAGATATAGATATAGATCTATAGAGATATCTCTATAGATATAGAACTATAGATATATATGTAGATCTATAGATCTATAGATATAGATCTATAGATATAGATTCTTTCAGAAATTTGACCGACCGGGCTGACACTTCAGCGTGAGAAATCGGGGGTGTGGCG